>NC_136489.1:15118014-15145514 GCF_053919585.1 Euprymna scolopes | reverse complement strand
CTCTCTATTTACCCAAGTTATGACAAGAGGACCATTGAAAGACCTTTAACATGGATCGTTGGACTAAGTGTATCAGAATTTGGGAGGAATTTCTGACACCCCTAACATAAAACTGAGAATAAATTTTTTTAAAAACTCGTAATTTCTTGTTTATTTTTTTTATGGAATATACTTCCAAAATAAACTATTAAATTTGTTTAAAAAATAACAAAAATATTTTTTTTAATTTTTTTAAAAAGCAGTGTTTACAAAATGCATGAACACCTTCATGTAGCAATTTTTCTACGTAATTAAATCAACTGAATTTTACGAATGTAATATTGTTCAATTTTTAAATTTAAAAACCTATCAAAATGTTTCTATTGGTTCAATCTTTACGATATTTTACAGGTCAATGTAAAATGTTATGCTATTTCCAATAAACTAAATATAATATTTTAGACAAACGTTTATTTTTTAATCACCCACTCCCGGTATTTTGAGATGTCTATTACAATATTAATAATTAATTTACTTCCCAAAGTGTTATATATCACAAATCGGGGATAAAAGATCAATAAGTATGAACAAATAGAAGTGTTTTTTTTTTAATTTACCTATACAGTTATAAGTATAATACTTTTTTTTTAAACACGTTGATTTTTTTCATGGGAGAGCATATTTTATGCTTACATTGTCAAGTACACATTGGACGCTGACGACATTTTTTCTATTTAATTCAATGTTTTCTTTTTTTAGATATTAAAATTATTCACTCGATAAAGAAGAATTAAAATATATTTAATTAAAAATTCACGTATTTCTTTAAGAGAATTAAAAAAAATCGGTCGAGGGAGGTTTTTTATAAAGACAAAAACTTATAATTGAATGTGTTCATGTTTTAACTACGGAGACACCAAAATATTAATTTTGGTTTACAACACGCAATGGAAAGAGATATTAATTATGTCCATTTGAAGCCACCGGAAGATAAAGGCGAATAAAAGCAGACATTTGTATCCCTTTATTTGAACAGTTAAAAAAAATCTGAGTTCGCGGTTTACAAAAGTATTTTATTTAAAAAGGACATGGAATATGAGTTGATTCTTTGGAATTTATAAATAATTTTAATAATCGAAGTAAGTAACATTTCGTTTATTTTCTTTAAATCTTTTTTAATGAGAACCGATTTGAAAAAAAATCAATTTTGCATCATTTGTTATTAAACCGGTTATTTAAAAAATGGTCTTTACTCCTTTAATTGAAAAAGAAGTAGGCGTTGAATGACATTTTTCAAGTAGTTATAAGCTTCGAAAGATAGTAAGTTGAATTATTCAAGTTCATATTCGGTATTTTTAATGCCGCTTTCTGATATACCTATCGCTAAACTGCTACGAATCCAAAAGGCGTGCCCAAAATGATGAAAACAAAGTTTCTGGCCACAGTTATAGCATTAGTTATAGGTGTGGTTTCAAGTGAGGGATACATCCCGTGATACAATCAGTGATCCTGGGATACAATCAGGTGGCCGCTAGCAGATACTGGGTGTGGCAGCAGTACATGGTGCCGAGCTATATGTTCAAAGATACCCAGGCTTTTGTATTCTTCCCTCATTGACCCCATCCTCCTCCTTACTAGAACTCGCTGGACTACTTTGTTTGAACATACGTTGACAATACCACATACATGTATTCCAAGTACACCAAAGCAAGCCAGATCTGCGTCATCCGCTGAGTATACGCCGAGCTCCCGCCGGCGCGCTTGTGGAAAAAGAGATGCTCCCAGTTTCGAACACGTATACGGCCAGGATTGAGGTTTAAATCGGTCATATTTGAAAGCTGTAAACTCTGTAACATAATCAAGTCTCCTGAATTGTTTTTAATAAAAACGAAAATGAAGCTGCAGTGTTGTTACTATTATCGTTCTACCATATATATATATATATATATATATATATATATATATATATATATATATATATATATATATATATATATATATATGTATATATATATATATTGGTTTACAGAAAGTTTTTTAGTTTCAAACCTGATGATTAGAACCGTTTCAGATACCCATATCAAGCTCTCATCAGCCAATACTCATGGGTATCTAAAACGGTCCTAATCATCGGGTTTGAAACCGACGGTACCAATGAAATGTCTCATCTAAAAACTTTCTGTAAACAAAAAATATATATATAAATACGCTCTTATTTTAGGATTTTCCTCAAACTGAGCACTTTGCTGGATTTCTTTTTCCAAATAACTAATTATAAATATATATATATATATATATATATACATATATATATATATATATATATATATATATATATATATATATATATATATATATATATATATATATATATATATATACTAGCAGAAAAACCCATTTTTTCCTGGGATTGAATGTAGATCAACGAATATTTCACACTCCTATATTTTTATTGTCATCAAATCCGTGAAATCGCCGGGGAGAAAGTTTCATATACTTCCATGTATTATTTATTGTGGACTATTTTTTTTTCATCTTTTATTAGTTGTTTCAGGACGTTTCGGCCAAGTATTCCTCTGGCCTTCGTCAGCTGGTAACCGCGACAGTTAAGAACTCTGAATCTCCTGACTGCATTCCTTGCAACTACTGTCTTCTATAGTTGTTGTCCTCTCACCACGTTTTGAATTCCAATTAAAACTAATATATACCATTCGGTACGCCCCGACCATGGTAGATCAATTAATATACATGAGTTTATAAGACAAAAAAATTCAACCTTGATCGCCCTTCCTTGATAGAGACGTTGAATCTCTTCGGTTCCAGGTAAGAATTGTCTGAAGATAGCGGTTTAAATCCTACCCAAAGCCGGCTTGAGGCTTACTTGGGCAAAACGTGGTGAGACGACAACTATGGAAATCAGTAATTGCAGTGAATGGAGTCAGGAGATTCAGAATTCCTATCCGTCGCCGTTACCACCTGACGAAGGCCAGATGAATAGTTGGAAACAACTAATAAACGATGAGGATAATAGTCCGCAACAAATAAAATTAATAAATAATACTTATCTCAATGAATTCCTATTTAAAATAATATGCTTCCATGTAGAAATTTAGTCCAAAACATATGGTATTCTACTTTGCACTCTATACAACCTACTGGTTTTTTTTAATAAAATTATTTCTAGTTTACGAAAAACTAACATAAGAAATTTATGTGCGAGGTTTGAACCTACATACCACGTCATGCAAAAAAACCAAAAAAAAAAACCCAAACAACCACACTATCAAAAAAACATCAGTAGAATTTTCTCGGTCGGCTGTGCTATTATTCTTGCTAACCGACAGCATGGAAAAAAAACTCACACGCACACATACACATAAATGTACACATATAAATAGATTTGTATTTACAATTTATATATATATATATGATGATGATTGCAACGTCTTGTCAGACGAGTGCCACTCCCTCAGACATGTAAAATCCTTGAGCCAAAATGTCTGAGGGAGAATCTATACAAATATGATGTTACATAGTCTTAGCTTTGTACGACAGCTAAGTCTCTCTCTCGGTTCAAAATGCCGAGATCCAGCAACAAGCAAGAGCAAGATATCCAGCAACAAATTAAACTGCAGACCAGCTTAATGCGGGTACTGGTCTTCCATATATATATATATATATATATATATATATATATATATATAAATATATAGATATTATAAATATATCGCACACATAGGTGGGTGTGCCCATGTATGCGTGTATGGAGAAGAACATGACATATTTATCATAATATTGTCTCTATCATCTAATACAGGATGGGCACTAATGAAAGTAAAAGCAGGCCAGCAGATGAATGCGTACTACAATCTGCCGTCTAATTATATTGTTGAATATCAGAAATATTTCTTTTCTAAACACATAAATAGTTCAGAGATGAATTTCAGACTTGCAATTGATAAGGTTGCTTGGGAGTAGCGATTGCAATCCCCATACAGGTAGAATCTTTATCTTGTACTCAGATTAGCTTGTTAAAAGGGGAACACATTCTAATGTGAATAAGAATAAAACCTGCTATTATAATACTAGTATTTCAGCACCGCGTTGCCCGGGTGTTTGGAGATGTGTGTTGAGCAAAACAAAAGTGGTAGAAGGAAAACAGGCTCGAACCCGTACCGCAAAAAAGGAAAAGACCGGGAAAAATGTGACATCTATGCTGTTATGACTGCCGCCAAACCGGACGGGACGTCGTTTTTAAAAACATATAAGTTTACATAAATGTATATGGACACAATTTTTGTGTTTACTGTAAACTTTTACGCCCCCTCAAGAGTACAGAGACCTGTACTTGACCAAGTAGAGACAATACATAGAGGGGGCAGAAATTAAACCAGTGCCAGGTGCTGGGAGGCAATCGATGACAGAGTCCTTTCCCCCATCATCTCCGATATACCGGAAAACCGCCGCCTAGGGATCAAAAAGCAATACCTGGCTGGGCTCCTACACAAGCGAAACATCCCGGTATTATACCTGTACCAGAGGAGGTACGCCATGTGAGGCATCCTCCTACCCACTAAGGAAGATGCGGAGAGACTGTCCCTACAGGAAATTAAACATGGGAGAATCAATCTAATGACCAAATACCAGGGCAGGGGAAGAACGCAAATACCAGCAGAAATCCTGGGGCCCTTCTTCACACAGTTCGGTGAGGTCGAAAGAATAACCCGAGTACGGTCGAAAACCGTCACGCACTTGGGCAGCTACACTGTGGCCATAAGGCTAAAGGAAGAAGGCTTTCAGGCGATAAAGCACAGCTGACATTTAAGGAGGCAACTATGACGGTGGTGGTGAAGGACCGTCGTCCGCACTGCTGGTTCTGCCAAAAGCAGGACCACATGGCCAAGAACTGCCCCCAAAGGAAGCCCCTAGTCAAGTGACACCAAAGGCGGTCCCAACCTCTGAGACAGCACGAAACAGGCTGTCACAACTCCTGAAACCGGAGCACCAACCCCAGCACCGAGGAAACCCAAAACCACGCAGGAGGCCAAGGGGCAGGAATGGAGCACGGTAATGGGGCGGAAAAAGAAGCCCACAATCCCATCTGCCACCGCCCCACCACAAACCAAACAACCGAGGCAGCAACAACAAGAGCAGCATCCAAAACAGCCGCAGAAATACCCACGGCAGCAGACACAGCAGCAGCAGCAGCAGCAGCCGAACCAGCCGTTGAACCAGCAACATCAGCTGTAGCGGCCAATTCCACAGGTGATGTCAGGAAAACAGTGGCAACAACAAAAACAGCAGCAGAAGCAGCAACAGCAACAGCAACAGCCAGAACAGGGGTAACAGCAACAAAAACGGCCGCATCAACCAGAGCAGCAACACCATCAACCAGAGAAACATCAATTAGTGGAGCAGCAACAACCAACGGTCTCCGCACCAATTGAGACGGGGACCAAGCAAATAAAACACTGCTCCTCTGTGGATGAATCCGCCACTGAGAGGGAGAGGAACTCAACCTCACCACTCCCCGGTTTATTCGAAAGAATAAAAAGAAAAGTAAAAGAAGAAAAGGAGAAGAAAGGCAGCCCCCACTACCTGTGTGCATACACCACCCCTAACAAGAACACAACCTTCTACCACCCCCAAACCATATACTGCACCAACACCAGACACCACACCAACACCAGAGACTACGCCAACACCAACGTCAACACCAGACACCACAGAGACACTCATCCTCACACCAATGCAAATTGAGCCGTCACCCCAGAAAGAAAAGAATGAATCCGGGAGGGAGAGAGACCCTTCAGATTCCCCCACTCACGGACGTACTCCATCAGGGACACTCGCCCTTGCAACGAGTGAGGAACATTCTTTTGTAGACCCCCTGTCTTTGCCAAAGGACTTATCACACCGGCAAAGAAAAAAACTCTGCTGGACTGCCAACAGATAGGGGGTAAAGACGTTAATGTCCCCTCTCATTTCTCGGACGCCCCGCTGCTAACAACTTTCGTCAGGATTCCAGAGGCCTGCAAGATCCACGTGTGGACAATGCTGGAGGCCGCTGAAGGGGCTGTTCCGGAAATTGCTCAGATTAGGAAAAATGATCCTTCACTTGAGGAACTCGCAAAACAATGCAAGGGAAGGGTCCCAGTGTTGGTTCGTCAGCCACTCTTTGGGACCCTTAAATTGACTTACCCTCTGAACGTCGGCGGCATTGCGAGAGAAGGTCAGGATATGAAAAACCTGACCACTCTGAGCATTACATACAACGTCGGTGTCCTTTCCCCGGCTGACTTCGGAGCTGAGTGTAACACACCTTAATGTAGGTACTATGGCTTTAAATTTGGCTAGTTTGAATGCGAGGGGCTTGAGATCATCGGGCCAGGAGGCTAGCCTCCGGCACGACCTCTTGTCCCTTGGAGTGGATGTGTCTGCGATTTAAGAGACGCATTTCGTTTTTTCTGTGGACTGTCATGGGCTGGTCCGAGATTTTGAGGTTTTCTCAGCATATGGTAGCCAGCGGGGGAAGGGAGTCTCCTTGCTAGTTAAACTCACCCTGTCCGCGACTGTCGACATTGTCCACAGGGATGCGGAGGGCAGGCTGGTCGTGGCCGATGTTGCCGAAAAAGATTCGGTGTTTCGGGTGATCGCGGTTCATGCGCCCAGCATCGCTCCTGAGAGGGTCTCATTCTTCAGTCAGCTCGACGCGTTTGTAGATTATCAGAAGCGGGTAGTGCTAATGGGGGATTGGAATGTCATCTTAGACCTCGAAATAGATAAGGTCGGAGGCGAAGCTAGAGGGTCGGAGAGGTGCGAGTCCAGCCTGGCTGATCTGATGGTTAGATGCGGTCTGGTCGACAGGTTTCGGGGCGGGAGATGTGGACGTGGACCAATAGCGTTTCCTCCTATCCAACTACCTATTTGGACAGGATGTTAGTTAGGAGAGGGGAAGTAGACTGCCTATCCTGTCACCCGTTCAATTGGCTAGGCTAGACGGATCATAAACTATTTATGGCCCGGATGAAGCTAGGAAATAGGCCTAAGCTAGCGGGGTACTGGAAATTAAACACTTTCCTTCTGGAGATACAAGACTTCCGATATCAGTTAAGAGAATTAATTAAAAAGGCACTAGTGGGGGCGGTTACCGGGAGTAAGTGGTGGTTAGGTCTCAAAACCAAGATCAGAAGCTTCTCCGTCAAGTATGTTCAGGCCAAGACGAAGAAACAGCTAGAGCAGAAACTAGCCCGGACTATGGGGGAGGGGGATAGGATTACTCAGGAGCTACCTACGCCGGACCTTCTATGCCAGACTAGCGAGCATTACGAAGGTTAAGTAGTTAGAGCTAGGCTTAGAAAGATAAGAAACGAAGGTAGTCAATTCTGATGCAGACGTGCCCCGTGAGGCTTCTAGGCGTCGCTCGGACAAATACATTGCGAAAGTCAGACATCCGGATGGACGCACCCTGGAATCGACTCGGGAGATCCGCGAGGGGTTTCGAGAACATTTCGAGTAGCGTTTTAAGCAGCAGCCCGATCTTCAGCTCCTTGAGTTTAGTTACTGTTTGGCTGACTCTCCTCGCCTCGAGGCGGCTAGAACGGATAGTTGCAAGGGCCCGGTGACGAAGCGGGAGGTGTTTACTGCGCTGAAGCAGGTCAGCTGTGACAGATCGCCGGGACTCGATGGTCTGCAATACGAACTGTATTTGAGGCTGTGGCCCATGTTTCTGCCTCTTCTGGCTGATGAGTTCAACCATTGGTTTGCTCAGGGATCCAAGTCACCAAGGGAGTGATCACATTGCTGAAGAAAGATGACGAGCATGAAGGGGAAGAGTTAGACGACTACAGGTCCATAACTCTGCTATACACACAGTTGAAGATTTTGGACAAGATCCTGTCGAATCGGCTGCAGGTTGTTATCGGCGAGTTGGTTGAACCGGAACAGAACTACGCTGTGAAGAGGGGATCGATTAAGAACAACTTGCATATGATCCGCACGATCCTAGAGGAGACGGAAGCCGCGCTGATCAACTTAGATCAGTCTAAAGCGCTCGATAGGTTCGACCATCGTTTCTTGGCATCTGTCATAGAGGCTGCCGGTTTTAAAGCGGACTTCTGCAAGTGGATCTCCGTGATGTATCGACACCCCACGGCTGTCATGCAAGTCAACGGAAAGCGCTCGAAACCCTTTGTTATCTCTCGATTGGTTCGTCAGCGTTGTCCGCTGTCGCCCCTGCTTTACAGCCTGGCCTTGGAGCCTCTGCTCCGCACGCTGAGACGTGGGGAGGCAAATTCGGCATTGCACGGAATGGCTCTGCCTGGCGGCTCAGCTGCCAAGGTATCCACATTCGTCGATGATGTCACGGTCTTCGTGTCGAGCTTCAGAGACATCGAGATCGTGTCGGAGGCGCTTACACAGTACGAAAGAATCACGGGGGCCACGATAAACCGCAGTAAGTCGGCCGGACTGCGGTTTGGCGCCTGGAGTGGCAACGCAAACCTTCCAGCACCCTTTAGCTGGTCGGATGGCTTTTCTCTTAGCATTCAGTATGAAATATGTCGGATATTGCAAGAGAAAAGCCACACAAATATTTTCCAGAATAAATAATAATAAAAAGTCATACACACCAGATCTTTTTCTCATAAACTGACACCTTCTTTTACCTACACACTAATAATACAATAATCTGTAACACACTAAACAAACTAGCAATTCCTATCGTACAAACCACATCACTAACCATAGGACATATATTAAAAACTACGAAACATTTCCATAACAAACCAGTTTCCAATGGAGGTATATACACTATTCCTTGCCATAATTGGCATCATAAATACGTTGGTGAAACTCGGCGTAAATTGGAAAAAAAGGCTCAGTGAACATAAAAGAGATATAAAAAATAGCAATTCTCTAAGTGAATTATTATCTCATTCATTGCAACATAATCACACCTTTGACTTTAAACAGGCAAAAATAGTTAAATTTATTTCAAATAAACCGCGCCGAAGACTTCTTTAATCTGCGCTTATCGCAATTTCAAGCACAATTAAACAACGTGCAGGTTTCTATAACTTAGCGCCATTAATAAGTAAACTTTTATTAAAAGAACATTATTTAACTTAGACACACGTTACCCTTCTCACACCATTCAAACACCCCCTGTAATAATTAACACATAATCTCAATCAATAAATTACATAAACAACACTCATTTCCTTTCTGTTACAAACCTATATTTGAATTTCAACAGATATATCTTTTTTCCAGTAAGAATATTAATTGTGTTCATATTACATTAACGACGATATGACGTCATTAAAATTTCCCTCTCTTTAATAGCGCCAACCGCCCTCCTTTATGAATTTCCAACGTCTTTTTCCGTTTTTCTGAAATAGAACTGCATCACACTGTGCACGTGAAACATTTTCAAATATTTTGTACTGGTATTTCTTGTTTCTTAGTCTCATTCATCCAGAGGAAGTCTCGAAATAAAGACGAAACGTTGATGAACATATAATACGGTTTGTTCCTTTTTATTTCTCTATTTTCCTCCACAAAAGTATATGCTGAAATATTAAAATAACTATTACTTTTAATACACAAATTGCATTTAAAGTTTTGGTTTCCTGTTCTTCTATGTTAGTTTCGTCAGTTACCTGGTTAAGAATCCTATACTCCGCTATAATCTTCGTTTTCAAATCAGTGCAGTATACATGAATGCAGAAACGAAGGTCACATAATTCTAAAAGACGTAATGTGAAGATTGATTAACACTAAGATAATATAGTAAACATCTACGATATTTAATCAGATTGGAGGTGAATTTGGGAGGGGGCATTATTGTAATTATTATTATTATTATTATTATTATTATTATTATTATTATTATTATTATTATTATCATTTTTATTATTATTATTATTATTATTATTATTATTATTATTATTATCATTAGTATTTCACTACCTAGGAGTTGTCTCACATGCCATCATCAGTGATCGCTCACTAGTAACAACCTGTGGCATTTGTTGGAGACCGCGTGACAACAGGTCTACCCATATTTCCAATGTTCTTCACCTCTTGACTACTCGTGCAGATTATTGCACATTATCGCAACAGCCGTTTGCCATTGATTTCTCGTTGGCATCGGCCATTGGTGTTTCCTGGAGTTTGGGTGAAAAATTCCCCCCAATGTACCATGTTTGAACTGCACACTTCCTGTAGAGATCTGTTTAGTACTCTCCATCCTCGAACTTTCCATCCTCCTTTACCCTTCACAACTGGAGTGGCGCCAGTCGTTGGTATCTACACTCTTTTTGGCACTTTACGGAGGACGTGAACCCTGCGTGCGGGTTCTAATTTAATAGGTGCTCGCTGAGGCTTTCGTTCACTTTCTTGTAATCGAACGTGCATTTTATTTTTTTTTTAATTTTAAAAATGTCTTTAATTAAATTTGATTAATACATTTATTTCGTGCTTATTTTTATTTCATTTTCATTTTATTTTAATTTATTTTTATTATTATATTATATTTTCCACACTAATATTTTTGGTTACATTATTTTTTTCATACATATTCAGATAATTCTTTTGGCCATTTTTGTCCTCATATAATAACTTCAAAAATTTTTCGAGATTAAAAAAAAACTTATGAGAACCTTCTGCGCATGCGCTTGTTAGGGGATAGCATTTAAATTAAAACTCAGGGCTATATGCATGATAGTGGTTCTTTTCTTAGCGTTTCACATTGTCAATATCTACAATAAAGTAAGAAAGTTTCAGCTCTGAAGTGATTTAATTCCAACTGCCTATATTATTATCTTGCACAAGGGCATTATATTAATACAAGTGCTATTGGTCGCAGAGGATGCAATATGTGTTGACTGTGGACTCCGAGGTGAATTTATTGCAACTACACATAGCTTTACCTGTGTACCGGAATATCATATTGGAAATTTGTAATCATATAGTTTTTGTTAATATAATTTTTGAAAAAGAGAAAACCAATGACTGGAGATTTTGCTTGTTGCTTTTGCGAATGAATTTTCATTGATACCGGGCCGACGGTCAACTTGAGTTGTTTTGCAGAACCTTTCTAGCAGGATGGAAGCGCCTTTCTCAACGCTGCGGGGGAGGGGGGATCCGGAGATCAACAAAAACAATCGCATCGTAACGTGAGGATGTGCCTGTCTCCCTAAATGGGTGGACTTTTCTTATTGAAACAGAATGGCCGGAATCCCACTTATGGGTCTGTCCCCGTGTGAACGAACGGAAATTACCAGACGTGTTGAGAGGATTGGTCTGAGTGTCCGGAATAGTCGTTGAACGTTTTTGGGTATTCTATGATCGGACGAGCCTAGAACGAAATCATGCACCGGCGTACATCCTCAAGTAAGGCGCTTCCGGTTATAGACATGAACCGTGTTTATTACGGGTTTTGAAAACAATATTCTTCTCCAGAATTAAAAAGCAACACATTTTCAGCTTGTGGATCGTATTCAGTTTGTAATAAAACAGTATTTGTTGAAAATTTGTACTTTCGTACGCTATTTCAATTTTGGTACTTATCTGGTTTATGACCCAATTACGGTGCTTCGTGTCAACATCTTCTGATAGTTTAAGTAAGCAGCTGGAGGATGCTGAAGCCAACTATGGAAGGCGATAAAGTTAACACATAACTATGATATCAAGAATTGCCTCTTATTTAGAAATACATTCTTAAAATAAGGGCATGTAATATTCTGTTGGCATAGCATGTTGAAAGTCATTTATTTTCTTCGTTTTATGAATACCACGCCTTTATTAGAACTAATCCCCACCAGAAGATTGGTTAATCGATTCTGAATCTTACAGTTGCTTATGTAACCTGCCGAAAAGAAGATGCTGATGTGAGGGCACCAGTGATTAGGTGAGTACCTTTATTTTTAAGACCAATATTATATATATATATATATAGATGTATATATATATATATATATTTATATGTGTGCGTGTGTGTTTATGTATGTGTATTTAGGCAGATAAACCATGCATCGCTCTGTAAACAGCGCTATATTTAGCCACTTGTGTAATGAACATATTGTCCCCATTCACAATTTAGGAAGATTTTGGTTGACAACAATCCATAATAAATGAAAACTTGGAACACTAGAAAAATTACTCATAAAACTTAGAAAACCTATTATTACTAAACTTTAACAATCGTAATAACAGCCTGAAATGTTTGGAAATTTATTTAAATTATTAACAAATGCAAAAATATACACGTTAAACAAATTATAGAAATTGTTCCAAACCAGTTAGAATAATCTCCTGCTGATAATAAGCGTACATTTAATATGGCGATTACATCAGCCATTTCCTGCTAGAAGTGAAGACCTTATTTTGAAGTTGGAAAGGATCAAAATAAGATCGACAAAACACCTCCGTTTTATTTGAAAATCTCTGCAAATCAAGCAGCATACGCGATAAGATTTCGGCGAGTATTTTCCAATGCACAAATCAATCAGTTCATCGGATCACTCCGCATGCGAGCGGATGTGCTCTCAAAAAAGACGAAAAACGATAGTGAGTCGTTTTTCTTAATTAACCCGGCCGATTAATTAACTCTGAAAAATGTCCATTAAATAATTAGTCCGGGCCATTACGTAAATTTCATACATCTCAATATTGTAATTAGTTCAAGCCAAAAACGGCGACATCGTTTGTTCCGCCTTTCGCCGCCATCTCACTGTGGATAATTCACTCCTGCCATCATTTATTCGATCTGATAGGGCTACCTCGCCCTTTTATAGCAACGATTGACCCCCCCCCCATCCAACACTTCATTTAATCTCCGCCATTCTCTCTATCTTTATTTTAAGAGTGCGAAAAAAAAACGAGATAAAATCAATTTGTTTAAATTGAGATTGTGAACCATTTAAGAACGAATATGTTAAACTCTGAATCAAAGATTTATTGCAAACTAGCATTACAGCTCCGCATTGCCCGGGTGGTTGGAGGTGTATATTGAACAAAGAAAAGTGGTAGTTGGAAAAATTTTTTGAGCGAATTTTTCAATATTTGTCGTCTGAAAGGTTGACCTTTAAACGATACTGATCTTGTGAAAATCCGTCGCCTCTGTTGAAAGCTTTAAGCATTCATGCAAAATGCATTTATATATTGGTAGCTCAAACCGATTAAAAAGCTTACCCTATCTCTGAATTACCTTTATGTAAAATTTAAAATGTTTAGACCAGAAATTGTATGAGTAATTTGTGAGAAGCCGCAGCGATCAATTTTTTTTTTAAATTTGACCCCTATTATTACCCCTTAACTGTTATTGTTTTGGGCTCAAATCAAGTTATTAAGCTAGATCCTTGCCCAAGGAACCTATATCTAAAATGTCAAGTGTTTAGACCGAAAATTTTTAAAGGAATTTGGTAGAGTTCTTAAAGTCAAATCGTTGGATTTTAACCACTTAACAGGCAAATCTCGGGCCGAAAATGGATTACAAATATTTACTCTAATCTCAGTACGCTGTATATCGAATTTCGAGTCCGTTGACTTAAAATTGAGAGAGTTATTCTGTAGGGAAATGTACACAGACAGACACTTTCTCTTATATATATATATATATATATATATATATATATATATATATATATATATATATATATATATATCTGATGAGTCGTGGACGACGAAACACGTGTCAGTGGATAATTATATTTAAAAAAGAATAATATATATGTCGCTCCCCATTAAAAGGGGGTACCAGATTGGTCAATGGGAAAATTATTCCCAACAAGCATTTAGGTAAAAATGCACTTTCGTATAAATACTTGAATTCATTCAAGAAAGTATCGCTAACAAAAACAAATTTAAAAAAAAACATCTACGTAATAGTGATACATTTAGTAGGCCGGCGAGGTTAGCACCGTGGAACAGGTTTAGGCTTCTTATCACGAGGTGCCGCTTTCGAATCTCGCTAGATTCAGCCACTCTGATTAAACGAAACACGTGTCAGGAGATAAGTATATTTAATATATATATATATATATATATATATATATATATTTCAAATGTAAGCAAAACGAACTATAACGGTATCATATTATATGCCGTTCATCCAACATTATTTTCTGCATATGTGCATGCATGTTGTAGTTGTGATTTATTTCGAAATCCATCGTGATCAGGTCACTAATATCCATTGGTCCATATGCGAATATACTCAGTATTTTTTTAAGAACTTTTTTTCTGTGATGGCAGTGTGGTCATACGCCAATGGTTTCTGATGCTGAGATTTCCATGAGAACTACCATAGTCATGTTAACCAAGTTGTAGCCTTAATATCGCTCGCAGTCAAACCTGTTTAGTATTGGTGGCCTTATAAATTACTTAATACCAAGTATAGCCATTAAACTACAACGGGTGCATGCCCTTTACAGCGTCATAGGCATATCTGACGTTATGAAAAATGTCTGCTGCTATGCCTTTCACAGGTCGAGGGACCAGTCTGCAGATGGTAAAAAAAGTAGAAATAGCATGTCATATGTTAGCAAAATATTAATACAAATACAGATGTGATATGGAAGTCTCTCTATAATCTCGTTTAACAATTGATATAGTTCAGCATGGACCAATCCCTGATAACGACTCAGACATTGTTCAGAAGTGGGTTAAAGTAAAGGACATTGACAGATCTAAGAAGAAAGATAATTCAAAAATAACTTTTACATAGAACATAATATAAAATATGCAACTATCTTATATTTATCGGTAGTTCGATTTTGTCAATTGTTTCGAATATTCTATTAATGCAACTATCGAAATCGACACAAGTTACGTTAAAGGTTACCTATTAGATTATAACTTGTTCTTTATTTTGGATATTTTAAAAAAAAATTTTTTAATCGAAAGAATCATGTTGGAAATATAGCATTTTATATTCCAATGGAGAATCATCGATCTTATACGAAACAATACACAATATAACACTCTGTCTGGAAGGTATATATCGATTAGAATGTGACTGTCTGTCATTTTATTTAAATATTGATCCATCTTTCAACACAACATTGTTCGGATACACCTCGTTATTGATCGGCGGTTAGAACACACTCTGCAGTCACATTATCGTCCTCTTTCCCTCCGTCTCCTTATGAGGAGCGTAGAATGTTTTATTATTAGGATATATACTTAAACTTTACGTTTACAGATAAGCACTGTCAAGAAAAGTATTAAACATACTTGGAATGGAACAATGCGAGTTTTCTCCGTTAAATTGTCGACATTTTTCAGCGATTTAACGCGTATTTGCTTACACAATAATACTTCTTACTTCTTGTTTTCTAAATTGACTTAAGACAAGGATTGAATTATATTACATTTAGATACGCTGATGAGTGTGTTAAAGGTGCAATACACACATAAAAGTATATATAACATGCAGCCTATGCATATATATATATATATATACATATGTATATATATATATATATATATATAGTATAGAGTTGATAGAGTTGCCCTAGCATACGGTTCATTAAGGTTACGATGTGGATAACAGTTTTTTTTTCCGGCCTCTGGTTACGGTATTTGCCTTGACTTACTCATTTTAATGCCGTATACCGAGGTGTATATATATATATATATATATATATATATATATATATATATATATATATATATATATATATATATATATATATATATATATATATTTCTCCCAAAATCTCTGGCCTTGACTTGCTAATAGGATGTCAAATAATCTGCAATAACAGCTGCAGATGGACTTGATTCCAAACTGTTTAGACTATTCTGAATGCTTCTCTATAGATTTGCTGTAATAAATATATGGTAAGTATATAAATTGAAGTATAGAAATGATTTAACATATATTTATTTCACCAAATCTAAAGACAAGTTTGGAATCAAGTATCCTATTGTTATTTCAAATAATTTAAAGTAATATTACCAAGTTTAATACTCCTCAGAGCGAAAGTGTTGGGAGAAATATCAGAATTTTTTTATTGAAATGCAAAACTTTGTAACAAATAAAACTGATTGACACATTTAATGTGCGACATGAAAAGCAAACTCGCACTATTATAAAAAATAAGCTAACGTTTGAGGATGTGATTGAGGTTAAAGGCCGCTACAATGAACAGATGTAAGCACTTCTACGGGGATTGTAATAAGACTTGATGCTCCACAAATTGTTAACCCTGTTGGCGTGATAAACAATTGTCATATTCTTCCTGTCCTGAAACATTAAAAAAAATACTTAACTGGATGGTGTATCATTTTACTTTATTTTATTTAAATAAAATTGTTTTTATTTTTCAGTTTTATATTATATTATTTTAAAACTTATTTTGAACACTTTATAGAGCATTCTTCTAATCTCATTTTTCTCTATTTTAAGATGGTTGTCTTATTTTATTTTACCTATTTTTATCGATTATTATATGTTTATATATGTATTTCCGTATCCCGTGTTTTCGGTTTCTGTCCCTTTTCATATTTTCTCCATTTTCTCTCCGAGCTTCCATATTTTCTCCTATCCTCTTCTATTGTTGCCTCTTCTTTAGTGCTCCCCTTTATTTTATAGCATCCTATCATGTTTCGTACTATAATTTACATATATTATTTTACCCTAATATGTTTTACCTACATTAAATTATTATTTACCATTTTATCTTGTTTCGTCTCATATCATATCTACATATCATTAATCCACTTTTTTTTATATATATTTCCATTTTTTTATAATTCTGCCTTTTCTGTTCTGATTGGAAATGTTTAGCTTAAATATGCCCTAGCCATTTTTTTTTAATTTTCTAAATTTTTTCTTTAGATTTACTTATTGTTATAAGGATATAATAAATATATATCACTTTTATTCCTTATATAATATATTTTTTTTGGTTTTCTCCTCTTTATAGTGTGGCCTTTTCCTTATCTTAAATAGTTTTGCTTTTGCGAATCTCTTCTCTTTGATAAAATAATTATATATATATATAGACATATATATATATATATATATATATATATATATGTACACATATATGTATTTATTTAAATAAATATATATATATGTGTGTATGTATATATATATATATATATATATATATATATATATATATATATATATATAATATCGAGATGGTAATATTTTCATTCCTTAAGTTCAATCTTTCTATATACTTTATCCCGCAAATTCACGTTATAATTTTTATAATGTGTTTATTACTGAGATTAAGTAATTTTCGTTTAGAAAAAAATCATTTTATTTGTTCTAATAAAATATAATTTTAAAGCAACTATATATATTTATAAAATTGATGTATGTGTGTTTCTGTATGTCTGCATGTAAACATTTAACGATAATACTTTTATCTACAGGTCACATAACGCTGAAATCAACAGGAATAGTATTTATACACCAAGGATGGTTCATAACAGATACAATATAAGTTTGTAAGGATGAAATACGCGTACAGATTGGCTAATTGAAATGCAAACTGTTTATTTACACTTTCTGACATAGTTTTATTCTTTCTGTGCATGATCAAAGTCAATTATTTGTTCATGTCGTTTAAATATAAAATCTTTATCCCCTATCTTCCAATAGCTTATAAGGTAGGAGAGCTGGCAAAAGTGCTAAATATTTTGGCTTAGATTCTAGCTGATATCGCCCAATCATTTTTTTAATTTTTTAATACACTACTATATTAATGTACAATGTATTATTTAATAAAGAATTGGCCTTGGATTATACAAATACTGAGAACTGCATTGATTAAAATATATTTAAATGTATTTTAGCACCCTTTATGCCACCCTTATGGATTATTAAATAGTTTCTATAGATCATGGTTAGGCTCTATTACGATACGTAATACAGTATCTATCACTCTAGTTTCCGTTTCTCTCTTAATGAGCAGAAGGAAACTGATTTCTGATTTTATATTTGGATATTAACTAATTTCAAAAATTCAAATTTTATGATTCGAAATATATAAAAAGGGATGAATGAGATGTAAAAGGAGACACACTTTCCCTTTCAATCCTCCTCCCTCTCACTCCACATAACTACCTTACCCTTTCGCTTTGTATATATATATATATATATATATATATATATATATATATATATATATATATATGTATATATATATGTATATATATATATGTATATATATATTTATATATATTTATATATATATATATATATTTATATCCCGCTATCTTTATATGTATACATATATATATATATATATATATATATATATATATATATATATATATATATATATATATATATATATATATATATATATATATATATTAAGATAGCGGGATAGAGAGCCGAAATTACTTATCGCCTGTATCGATAACTTCTTAATAAGGTTATATAATGTCTTCTTTTCTGAGACAATCTGGTTTCCGTAGCCAAAACGGACAACTGTCTTGGAAGCCCATCACGAGGCCACTGTTCCATCGAAAAGAATTGAGTCGATGGCGACAATGTGGAAAAAAAAAAAAAAAAAAGAAAAACAGAAAACTCTTTCGGTCTATATACGTGTCAGTTCCCGTCAGGAAATAAATAAAATTAAAAAAAAAAAAAACTAAAAAAAAAACATACAAAGGACAAAATAAAAACAAAAGAAACATATGAACGCACGGCCAGTCGTGTCGTCAACGACATAGGAAAATGCACGACAGCGTGTTACCAAATCGAGGCAGGACATGGTGGCAGAAATAATAATATGGTGTTGGCAAAGGACATCGGTAGACGAAGAGGTGGCGGTAGCGGTATGGTAGCTTCTAGGAATCCAAATCACAGCCGTTATGAATTGGATTAGCTCCACCCTGCCACCTTCCATCACCAATCCCTTTTTCCTCTCGACCGCCGCTCCTTCGCCTCTCCTGCTGATGAACGGACAATAATAGTTCCATTCATCGTCGAATTGAGATGAAAGCGTCGGGGTAGCTTCCAGCGTCTCACGAATCCCTCAAATCTAGGAACAATAGGTACCCAGAGGTGCCAGGGTGACCCTAACTTTGTAGTTGTTAGAGATTATTTCCTTGAATGACGAGCGAGAAAAATCGAAAATTGACACAGCAAGAAGGAAAGAGATATATTAGTGAAAACGAGGGAAAAAATGATGAAAACAGGAGAAAACCTAATAGAGAAGCGAAATAAACGAGGAAAGGGAAATTTACTTAGAGATGTAGAAAAATACCTATCAATCTATATATATTTATATCTGTCTCTCTCATATATATATATATATATATATATATATATATATATATATATATATATATACATGAGAGAGACAGATATGAAAATACCTATCAATCTATATATATTTATATCTGTCTCTCATATATATATATATATATATATATATATATATATATATATATATATATGTATATATATATATATATTAGTGCTGGGACGATTATCCGAATTGGAATCGGGAATCGGAAAAATCGAGGCTTCTTTATATATCGGACTCGGTATCGAAATCGGAAAAATTTGAGCCTATTTTCCGATGCCAAAACCGATTTCATTAAATTGTCATTTTTAATTGATTTTGGTTTTCGCAACATCCTCCACTACTTGTAGTAATAATAAAATTTAAAAGTATTTATTGATTTAAACTTCCAGTAAGACTAAAATATCCAAATCACACCCTCACAAATGTGTTTTATGTTTGAGATAGTATAAGCGCATTTAAGATGTGTATTTACAGTAATCGGGACAAAATAACAATTTTATAGGTAAATATTTTGAGATTTATAAAAAAAAATCGGAATCGGTGATTTTATCGAAATAAAGAATTTAGTACAAAATTGGTAATTGTATCGGAACCGGGAAACATATTGGAATCGTTTAATCACTAATATATATATATATATATATATATATATATATATATATATATATATATATATATATATATATATATATAATTACGGGATTTCTTTGGATTTTACTTGTACAAATGGAAATTCTTTTAACTTTCTTGAAGTTTTACATTTGGATTTTACCGTCACGGAATTTTTTATCTTCCACCAGACTATCCATTAATGTGTAATCACCTTTTTCTTTACCATATTCCCTCATCTTAACTTATTTTGTTTTCAAGTAAGATCTTTGACTTATTTGTTGTTTCATCAAATACTTCTGCATGCAAAATCCGATACTGCATTTTGCTAATTCCTACCCTCTGATGAGAAGGAGAGTATTTCTTCGAAACTCCGCGGATTAAGGACTATCCATTTACCTAGTGTTTCCTTTTCAAATTAAATATGTTTTTTAACTCATTTCAAAGTGTTTTTAAGATATTTCATTAACTGTTTGCTCATATATATATATATATATATATATATATATATATATATAAGTTGGACGACAGGTGATGTTTGGTCTAGAATACACTTAAACATGATATTTTAATTCAAAGAGGTAGCGTATTATTATAGTATCAATCCAATCTATCGAATAATATGCATTACGAGAAATAATTTACCCGGTGTGCTAATTCTAATTCTTTTTATATAATAATAGCGATTATATCGTTCAACAATTCCGTCTATGCATGTTTACAATATCACGTCAGTTGATATTTGGGCTTGTCGATCTTAAATATAGTCTCCATTCTCTCTTGTGTTACTCCGGTCAATGTTACATCATTGTTATGAAAAATATCCCCGTATAAAAATTATTTAAAACAATAATTGAAGAAAGACTATTTTTTAAGGTCGGATTTTTTCGATTTTCAATACGTATCCGAGTTATTTATGTACAACACTCGCATTTGCCTGTATGAAATTGGCAAATGATAGGCTCAGCCGTCCGGGACCTTTAGAGAGGGCATCTCACGCAATACACACACACATATATATATATATATATATATATATATATATATATATATATATATATATATGGCTTGAGGTAGTTGCCTGTCTAGCCGCACTGATGAGCTGTGAAACAGCGAAACAGTACTGTATGTGGATGACTATATATATATATATATATATATATATATGGGAAAATAAAAGACTTTGATGTGTTACTCGGCAGAATATTAAATAACACTTTTCAAATTCCTTATTTATTAAATTGTAAACTTTAATTTTACAGTTTAAATTATTTTATTTTCTCTCATAATATGCTCTACTTATGTTGTTTCTGTATTGAGCTTTTTTATTTGGTTGGGATGAATTCATTAATATATGAATATTAATATTTCTATTGAATGGATGTTTCTCTCTTATAACATCCGGTAAACATTTCCTTTTCGCTGGATTGAATGTTTAGGTGACCCAAAATTAGCGGAGGAGTTCGATAAAGTCTTCAAAGGTAAACTCGTTGTACTTTGAGATCTTGGCAGTCAAATTATCGCGAAAAAACTGATTAAAAAGCTTGCTGCATATCTGAATACTCTTTATGTAAAATTTTAAATGTTAAGACCCGTAATTGGATCAATAGTCTGTTAGAGACTGCGAAGGTCAAATCTATTGAATTTTGACACCATTGGAAGCCATATTTTCGGCAAAACAACGGATTTAAATGCTAGCCCTATGTCTGAATACGCTTTAGTAAAAGTTAAAATGTTTGGACCAAAACCTGGCAAAGTAATTTGTAGAGACCTTAGAGGTCAATTTTTTGGTAAAGTTTGACTCCAATTTTGACCCCTTAATATTTATTGTTTTAGACAAATTAAAAAAATTTTATTCATCTTACTTCTCAAGTGTTTAGACCCAAAATTAACTGAGGAGATTGTTAGAGTTGTTAAAAGTCCAATCGTTGAACTTTGACCTCTTGCCAGCCAAATATCTGGTGGAAAATCGATTAAAAAGATGTTCCCAAATCTCAATATCAGGTATGTCAAATCCCGAATCTGTAGACTAAAAATTAACATAGTAGTACACACACGGAAATATATATATACACAGAAACACAACCACAGAGACGGACAATTTCGCATACTTTAGATACATATACGACACCCTTATATATATATATATATATATATATATATATATATATATATATATATATGTGTGTATATATATATATATATATTGCCTTCCTCTACTTTTGAAACACCTAAATAAAATTACCATCGATCTACCTTTTCCCCAGACACATTCATAAAAATAATAAAAATTATCACTGATATAACCTATTATCAATTTAATAATTCCTATTACAGACAAAACTCGGACTCCCTATGGGAGACCCCTTCAGCGTAGTACTAGCTTGCCTATTTTTAGAATTCCTTGAAACCAGCTATTTCAAATTCAAATTACCTAAAAACTCCGCATACCTTAGATACACAGACGATATCCTTTTATATATATATATATATATATATATATATATATATATATATATATAAATATATATATATATAAATAAATATATATATATAATATATATATGAGGATATCGTCTATATATATTTATATATATATAAATATATAAATATGAATATATATATATATATTTATATATATATATGTATATATATATATATATATATATATATATATATATATATATATATAAGGATAACGTCTATGTATCTAGATGTCGTCAGGTAGAATTAGAACCTTGAAGCTTTAGTTGTTATCGTTTGTTCTATCGTCAGATGGATGAGCAAATGTTAAAATGAACCAACTTTAACGTAGAAATTTATATTTGCACGGACAAGGTAACTTTAAATTCTACTTTTGTGTGTTGCCCCTGTTGATCGCTATTTTTCCGCCTGAGACCAAATTGTATTTGGTCCCCAAGTCTAACTTTTATATATATCAAGTGTTTTGTTTGTAGACTTGAATTGGCGGAAAAATTTGGTAATGACCGTTTCTTAGACATGGATTGGCACTCGAGTAACATTTACAAATTGTTTAAATTTGTTTGCGGAGAAAAACATTTGACGAACAAATAATTTGCCGGAATAGCAATGTGAAGGAGCCACCTTGTTCCTATATTAAACCAGATTACATTATTTGGGGCGAGATGGATATGTCAAGTCACAGGGATAAACCAGGCACAATAGGTCACTTTGAAGACAATAAACGGCAAGTTATTGCAAAAATACAGCCTTATTTAATGCGCAGATTTTGTGGAAAATAGATACTAAAGATTACACCCGATCAACATACCAATAATTATATGAAAGTATACGTGCTAAAAATTAATCTTTGGAATGAACCAGATATTTGTATAATTTACATATTGTTCTATGATTTGGCTTTGAATTTAATGTTTGCCGACTTTAAAGAAAACATCATTTATTCTGGCTCATGTCTGCAGCTATCCTCCTGGCTGTATTATCTGAGACGTTGTCTCGCCACAGTCACAGGTGACTAAAGATGTATTTCATACGAGCGACATATACGACAACAGCGCAGAATATTGAGATGAAAGAAGCATTATTGTTGAAAAAAATAGTATTTATTTAATCATAATAGTATCGATATATAGAATAAGAATATCGACATATATAGAATAATATTATCGACATATATAGAATAATAGTATCGATATATAAAGAATAATAATATCGTCATATATAGAATGATAGTATCGACATATATAGAATAATAGTATCGATATATATAGAATAATACTGCCGACATATATAGAATAATATTATCGACATATATAGAATAATAATATCGACATATATACAATAATAATATCGACATATATAGAACAATAATATTGACATATATAGAATAATATAATCGACATATATAGAATAATAGTATCGACATATATAGAATAATAGTATAAGCATATATGGAATAATAGTATCGATATATATAGAATAATATTATCGACATATATAGAATAATATTATCGACATATATAGAATAATAGTATGGACATATATAGAATAATAGTATCGACATATATAGAATAATAGTATCGACATATATAGAATAATAGTATAAGCATATATGGAATAATAGTATCGATATATATAGAATAATAGTATCGACATATATAGAATAATAGTATCGACATGTATAGAATAATAATATTGACATATATAGAATAATATTATCGACATATATAGAATAATAGTATCGACATATATAGAATAATAATATCGACATATATAGAATAATAATATTGACATATATAGAATAATATTATCGACATATATAGAATAATATTATTGACATATATAGAATAATAATATCGACATATATAGAATAATAATATCGACATATATAGAATAATAATATCGACATATATAGAATAATAATATCGACATATATAGAATAATATTATTGACATATATAGAATAATAGTATCGACATATATAGAATAATAGTATAAATATATATCGAATAATAGTATCGACATATACAGAATAATATTATCGACATATATAGAATAATATTTTCGACATATATAGAATAATATTATTGACATATATAGAATAATATTATTGACATATATAGAATAATATTATTGACATATATAGAATAATATTATTGACATATATAGAATAATAGTATCGACATATATAGAATAATATTATTGACATATATAGAATAATATTATCGACATATATAGAATAATATTATCGACATATATAGAATAATAGTATCGACATATATAGAATAATAATATCGACATATATAAAACAATAATATTGACATATATAGAATAATATTATCGACATATATAGAATAATAGTATAAGTATATATGGAATAATAGTATCGACATATATAGAATAATATTAGCGACATATATAGAATAATATTATTGACATATATAGAATAATATTATCGACATATATAGAATAATAGTATCGCCATATAAAGAATAATAATATCGTCATATATAGAATAATAGTATCGACATATATAGAATAATAGTATATATATATATATATATATATATATAAATATATATATATATATATATATGCAACGAGCAGACATAACCGGCGTTGCCCTGTATTAAACGTAACGTAAAAAATTGACGTAAAAATTGAACGAAAATTCGACATGTGCAGCAGTGTAGTATGTTTTTCTTTCTAAACATTTCTTGTAAGTAAAAAACAAATATCGATCTGAGATCGAAACCAAAATTTTGAAGGCAGCTAGTAAAATACGATAACCATTGCAAGTATCTAGAGAAAGTGTTTTCAAACCTAATTATTCTTTACATAACGAAGCTCTTATGTGAACGATACACGCATGCGCAATCATAAAACAGGTTTACAAACGGCTAAACTGCTGACGATCCCAAAAATTCCAATTTATTTAACAGTTGTTTTCTTTTCGGATTAAAACCTTTTAAAAAGTTTTCCACGAGCCTGGATGCCCTATATAATAATTTCCAGTCTGCAGATACTAACACACATATTAACTTTTATATATATATATATATATATATATATATATATATATATATATATATATATATAGAGAGAGAGAGAGAGAGAGAGAGAGAGAGAGAGAGAGAAATATTGTAGCGATGCTAAAGTATGTAATCGATTCCTCGATTTTTATAGGAAAAAAAATACACTGCACACCCACACATCCACACACACATACACACTCACACACACACACACTCACATGTACGTTTATATATATATATATATATATATATATATATATATATATATATCCTATATATTCAGCTACTCTGATGAGTAGTAGGCAAAGAAAACACGTGTCAGTGAATAATTATATTTTTAAAATAATATATATGCCGCTCTACATTTGGTAGAAGGGAAAACAATTCTCAACTCCCATTTTGGTAAAAATCCACTTTCGTATAAATAATTCATTCAAAATTATCGCAAAACAAAAGCAAATAATTAACATCTACACATATATGTATGTGCGTATGTGTGTGTGTGTGTGTGTGTGTGTGTGTGTGTGTGTGGGTGTGGTTCTATGCATACATCTATACTCATTATTTTCTTATTTTTTACCGTTTTGTTTTTTTTCCCCCTATCCAAGAAAATATCAATTTTGGAATTGTGTCGGTTGCGAATTACTCCTGCTTGATATTCACGGCTGTTCCAACGACAATAATGTACCATTATTTTTCGCAATATAAAACAGCCGAGTCCATCACTGATGCTCACGAAGGGGGAGCAAAGCGAACCCATACAACAGACCTTTGATGTCTCACCAGGTCCTCACCATAGGCGTGTATAATCATTGGATAATGCGGTTTACACTCTGACTCTATGGCTCTCTCTTTCTCCCCACTTCTTCCTCTATCTCGCACTCCTTATCTTGTTGTAATTACAGTCACACGCGTTCACTCTGAATATATACTTCCTGCATACGGATTTGTGTGTATACGTGAGATTGTGTTATGAGGATAGAAAAAAATAGATAGTGCCTGTGTCTGCAAGCCTGTATTCTTAACGGTTTTGTGTTTTGCTTCTAGGTTGAGAGAGTGACACAGAAGGGAACGGCAGAACAATTGACTGTTGCGTGAAACTTTCTCACATAATGAAGTATAATACGTAAGGAAAGGCGATATAACTATATAACAAAAATAATAAACGCTTATCTATCTATCTATCTATCTATCATTATATCTAGACATCTATCGATCTATACATCTATCTATAAATATATATATACATATATATATGTATGTATATATGTATGTGCTTGTGCGTATTTGTGCGTGTGTGTGTGTGTGAACATATATGTATGCACGTGCATGAATCATGCACGTGCTTGAATTATTGCCTAGGTTTACATATATTAATACATATGTATGCACGTTTACTTTGTAATTAAGTAAAATTACAGAATATGTATATTTAGGAATGGGAAAAATGCTAATGTATAAAAGTACACTACAGTTATGTTGTATGACAAATATATAGAACGTATTTAAAAGGAGAGGAAAAACAAGGTATACAAAATCTGCATTATTTGTACTTAGACGTTTTTGTAAATATTGTTTTACCACACACACACTTATACACACACATACATATATACACACACACCCATATATATATATAATATTCCGAATTTTATTATGTTTATGTAATTGAGAATTCGGTAGTCGTTCATATACCTATAAATTTTACGTTAGTACAAGGTGACTAAACTTGTAAAGTTAAAAATTACCTGCTTGTGTAATTGAGCATGCATATGTTATATTCACAAAATAAAGACAACGAAAGTTGGGTTGATTGCAACAAGTAGTGTACATTCATTGTTCGTTAAAAATGTTTCACGATCATTCGGACAATTTTAAACCTTATATCGTTTGAAAATATTCACAGTAATCGGCAACTCATCAGACATATAGAAAAAAAAAACAGTTTTTAACGAACAATATGGAATCCGTTCCATTTTATGTATACACGCATATATATATATATATATATATATATATATATATATATATATATATATATACATATATATATATAAATATATATGTTAATATATATATAGAAATACGTGCACACACAAACACATCTCTCT
>NC_136489.1:14923014-15115514 GCF_053919585.1 Euprymna scolopes | reverse complement strand
TTAACCTCAAACAACGCATATTGCCACGTTGGTAAAGAGGGCTACTATCAGGGGCATAAGTCTCAGAGATACTATTACGGAGTTTGGCAAGGGGGAACAGGAACCCGGAAGTGACTTCATACGGCTAGCAGTTCTGGGAAAGAAGCTATTAGAGTATAAATCTTTCTTGCATCCAGGGATCTCTACTTTGACTCGGTGTGACTTTGCTGCTTGCCGGTTTTGTCGAGGCATTTACCTTGAGGGTGTACAAGACACCGTAGTTCGTCAGAGCATCCACCAATAAACTGTTTGTACAACATCAGAGAGATGCAGCATTTCATCCATTTGCCAAAGGTTGAAGCTTAGATATCAGATCAGGACCTATCAGCTTCGCGACATTCTTTCGAACCCTTTCCAGGAATAAGAGACTAGTAGCAGATGCCCTAACTCAAATGAGGCGGCAGCACTCGATACATAGGTGAAGTGTGATCTTATAGAGGTATAGGATACTTGCAGGCATAAGTAACTTCCTAGCATGGTAGAGAGTGACCACTTTCTTCGCAGCAGTCTTGTAATTCTCTTGATATATCTGTTCCAACTAATGCTTCCTGCGAATGTTAAGCCGATGAATTTTAAGGAAGTAATTTCAGCTAATGTATCTTTAGCTATATCCCTTGATGGTTGAGAAGGTTACTTGCAATTATTAAAGGAAACGAACTTAGTCCTGACAGCATTGAACGTTACTATCTATTTTTGTCTTCATTCTACTAGAGACTAGATGTTTTTAGGGTCTCTGCCATGCCTTTGTCTTCCCCTCGTGCCTGCTATAGAGCTTGGTGTCGACAGCAAATATACCCATCTCAAAGACTATTTTATAAAAAAAGGTTATTTCTGAATATCAGGAATAATTGTTTAGACGTACGATCGTCGAGAACAACCTGCATTCCTCTTTCATTTAAGAGTATTTTTAGTTATGTTAAGGGTTCGTCCAGTAATACTGCATGATCTGATTTTCATGAGAATACTATCATGCCATGCACTGTGTAAAGCCTTAGATATATCTAGGGGCACTGACCTCCCGTCCCCCGCCCTATTCAGTGCATGGTATATACGTTTAAAGGTTATAGTTGTAATATCGGCAGTAGAATGGGCTTGCCTTGATTCATATTGATGATCGGGCAGAAGTTTAGCAAATGCAAGGTGGTCGACTCGAGTTTGATTAATTTTGGACTTCAATATTTTGGAAAAAAGAGGGAGGAGGCTAATAGGGCGATAAATTAATTTGTCAGTTCTTTCGCCTGGTATCACAGAAGCGGTTTTCCAGCAACCAGGAAAGCAATATACATTTAGAGATTTTGACGGGAACTGGCCAATCTCAGCTGAGGATTTTTTTTAAATAGTACAGTCGGAATAAAATCAAGGCCATATGATTTGAGTTGTCTAGGTTTTTTATGAGAACATGTACGTAGGAAGGAATGATTTCAAATCATCTAATGTGGTTTCTGTCCGCAAAGGAAAATCAAAGAGGGGGGGTCGCTGTGTCCAAAGTAGGCAAACCGACTGGCAAGTAGGCAAACCGACGGACGGGGGGGGTCGCTGTGTCCAAAGTAGGCAAACCGACTGGCGGGTTCCGAGCAAACAACTTCGTGATGGTTTGATAGTGGGGCAATTGTTGATTGCCCATTATTTACAGCACGGTTGTAGATTTTTCAGAAATAACGAGTTTTTAATATCGGCGATTCAATGCGTTTCCTGGACGTTTTGTCATATTCTCTCTTAGGTGTCGCTACTTCTTTTTTCAATGACATCTAACTTCTATATACTTTTGTCTATTTGTTGCATTATAATAATTATAGAGAGAGAGGCACATATATAATATCAAATACGTAATCCGCATGAAATAAAATTGTGGTACAATGACTTCCCAACACACAGTTGGACGATTGTTTCGTGAATACCACATGTTTCGACTGTTTTTTTTTAATGGGAGGGTCACCTCTTATAAAGGCCCGGAAGCAACCCGGGGATAAGGGTTATTGCGTGTACAGTAAGCAATGGGATAGTATCGTAGTAAGAGTTAGTGTTGGAGATTTGAAAAAGTGTCTTATTTAGGGGGCGATTCATGAGGAATTTGTTTATGTTGAACTTGAAGACATCCAAGTTGTAGTCAGTTGGGAAACAGGCAAAAGGAAGAGAAATCCACAGGCGTGCACTTCTAAGAAAGACATTTTCATGGAATCTACGTTTTGGTTAAGGCACAGAAAAAGTACTGAAAGTGGTTTCAGCTAGACAGGTGTTTTTTTGAAGGATAGGCGATGGCGGACCAGAGATTAGAGCTCGGACGAGCACTTGCTATGGAAATAAAGATAAAACAAAGGCAGGCTCGCAACGTCTCTTCTGTGGAAGAGGGGTTGCAGGGAAGAGAAAAGAGCAACCCCCACTAATTCACGAAGTCTATTTTGTACTCTGTCAAGGAAGGGTAGGCTGTTTTTACCAGCTCCTGCCAAGATGTGGAAGCAGTACTCCATCCTTGGACATACTTGGCTTTTATATAGATAGAGAATTGCAACAGTAGTGAGATATCTTCTGGAGCGGTAGAAGGATCCCACAATTTTCCCAGCAACCTTGGCAACAGACTTGATCTACGTGTTCCATTTCAGGCGAGGAGTACAGATCAAACCCAGAAGCTTATAAAAACATGAAGACTCCCCAAAGCCGAGAGCCATCCATTTCAATTGATGCCAGATGGGGATCAGAACGTTGATGATGTAAAGAGAGGAGCTTGGTTTTAGATGTATTAAAAGTAGCCAGCAATCTCTTCCCCCACTGTCCTACGCGCCCAAGATAAGAGGAGTGAGAATCAGAGAGAACTTTGTCATTTACGGCGTGAGATGTATTGTCATAGGTAGTCGTGTCATCAGCATAGATGTCAACGAATGATTAAAGTATGTGTTTATGGAGATCATTGATGTAGATCAGGAAGAGAGTAGAGACTAGGATGGACCTCTGAAGGACTCCAGCATTAATACTGTGGGCCTCTGATTTCTGCCCATCAACCACTACCCTTAGAAGCCTATCAGAGAGAAATGATTTAATGATTGAGAAAACATTTCTAGTGATACCGTAGCTGGAAATCTTGTGAAGTAGACCTTATGCCATACCTTTTCGGAGGCCTTTGATATGTCGAAGACAATTTCCCTAGAAAGGCCTTTGCCGAGAGGTTCACTAATCCTATGAAATATAACTGTTAGCACGTCAGCTGTAGACCTAGCAGAAGGAGAACCACATTGCATGTCACTAAGAAGGTTATTTCTGCTGCGGTGGTTGACGACTTCTCTATTTAATAAGAATTCCAGCAGCTTACTCATGCCACACAGTAGATTTATTGGTCTGTACTGAGAGAGATTACTTATCAGCAGAATTCTTAATACAGGGCATACTGATGAGGTTTTCCAGAGGGTTGGGAAGCACTTCTTCTTAAGGTAACACTTAAACAGTTTTGTAAGTATGGGGGCAAGTTCTTCAACCTTTTTCAACACTATAATTGGAATGCCATCTGGGCCAGTTGCTTTACTGGAATCAATATGTGCGACTTCACGCACTATATTTGTATGTTGCATAGTGTGTTGTCCGTTATATGTGGAAATACGGGGAGGTGATGATCTTCGTTGCATAGGGTAGAACTAGCTGCAAAGTTCTTAGCCAATTGTTTGGCCTTGTCTGATGCTGACGAGATGACCTCAAGTCCAATGATGATGGCTGGGATAGAACGCATGCTCCTGTTCAGGATCCTGTTCGCTATTTGTCAAAACTGGTGGGAACCAAGCCGCTGCTCAGCTACTTTTGATTTAACGGATTGAGTATATAGCTCTCTTGCATTTTTTATTACTCTTTTAAAAGTGGTGGAAACAGGTTTAGTCTCAGTACATCTATTACGTAGGTAGCAACAGAAAAAGTGATTTCTGTGCGCGATAGCAGCAGCACATTCTGGGGAGAACCATGGCTGGCTTTTAGGTTTTTTGTTAGAATAGTTTTGGATGGTATGAATCGGTCTATGCCTACAATTAACCATTCGGTCAGGTCTTACACTATAGAGGAGGCATCCTTTTTTAAACATGGAATGCAGAGGTAGATCAGATATGAATGTACGGATGCTATCCCAGTCAGTCATAGAGTGCCGATATACAGTACGGTGGAGAGGTACGTCTGAAGACTTATTATATTTCATTTTTATATTAACTGATACGACGGAGTGGTCGGAGGATCCCAGGGTAGATAGAATGGAATATGAATATAGCTCAGAGGAAGTTGTAAGAAAAAGGTCTAGAAGGCTTGCATATATATATATATATATATATATATATATATATATATATATATATATATATATATATATATATATATATATATATATATAAAGAGAGACGGACAAACAGAAAAAGAAGATAGATATTATGAAAATATATCCATGGTAATTAAACTCCACAGATGCATCCTGATTTCATATGCACAAGGAACGCTTAATCTAACGTTATATATATATATATATATATATATATATATATATATATATATATATATATATATATATATATATATATATATATATATATTCCTACTACTACTACTATTGTTACTACTATAGGTACTGTTACGTTCTATTCACACATTTTGCACTGTTTAATTAAATACTGAAAATATTTACACCATATCGCCTCGAAATATATTGTTATACGAATGAAATACTTATCTACTTAAGCGTAATTCATTACTGAGGAAAGATTTCTAACAAACTTTTTTGTGTAATCAGTACTTCACGATATTTTCGATGACTGTTATATTGTTAGGACAAACTAAACGAATTAATTAATTATTAATAATTGCTAGTTCGTTACTGATTTTGGTAACCTGCATACTATTTTTTATGCAATCGTTGATGTGGTAATGCGAATTCAATTTTTCGTTAAATGCCGCAACGTGATTAAACGGGTCCTTTGTCTTTACTGATATGAGGCTGGAATTCTTACCGAAATTTTCGAATCTTTCTGTCTCTTTACATGTGGCGGCACTGCTTAGGCATTGGAGTTTCAGCGTGAGTGCGTTTCATGAATCCATCTGTTGTAACTGATGTGGGTCCAAATTTAGGACCACGGAAGGAAAACACGGAACTCTCATCAGACATATTAACCAAAAGGTTACAAGAATAGGATAAGGGTAGTCGAAGCTTACATCGTAATGTAATACTGGAAGAGTACATGATGCAAGTAAGTTTTGATCTCATAACATTTATGAATGACGATATATGTTAAATATAATTACGTAGAATATACTAATAAATGAGACAAACCTTCTGTATTCGAAATGCCATTGTGTTTTATGATATTTATGCCGTCTTTGATATGTATGCTACCATACAACATAATGAAACTACTGTTTCAATTTTTAAACACAATGCAACTACTCTTCGGATTTTGTTTTAGATTTATGTAATCGCATACATTGCTTGTAAAATTAATAAGTTCTTACTTTTCTGAGTAAGGGCAGGCATATTCAAAAATTGACATAATAATTATATGATAGGTTTTTGCTATGAAACAGGTGCTGTGCAGTATTGACCATTTCAACATGCTAAAATAAGTGAACGTTAATATGAACAACATTTTAACATTGTGAATATAGACCTTTTACTGCAATTCTTTAGTGTTATCCAATATTTCATAGTAATTTATTCTACCCCTCCTTTTTATCCTTATATGTTGTACCTACGTTTAATTACTATTTGCAATTTCATCCTAGTAATTTATTCTTATTTCATATTAAAATGGCATGTTAGTTGTTCATTATTTTCATTTCGTACAATTCTTCCTCTTATTCTTTTATGATTGGAAGCGTTTTGGTTTTAAATGGCATAAAAAATGTTTCTTCTTAAAGTTTTCCTTTACTTTTACCATATTGTCCTGGTTATATAATAATGTTATATATAATTTTATTTCTCATTTTTCATATAATTACATATATATATATATATTTTTCATGTAATACAAAATACAAAATTTTAGTTAAGGTATTCTCTTTTCATCATTATGTAGTTAATTCTGTTTTAGAATTGAATACTTTTCAAAATCAGCTTACGGAAATGCTTAGTCTATTTCTATTTAACACTTTTAATAAAGGCCCTTTTTTTCTTTTTTTCTCCTTTCTTTCTTATATAAATGACTTATCTTTTGTCATTATAAACATTTTGAAAGTCGGATTATGTAGGTGCTAAGTCTACGATAGGTTAAAGTTAATATATTTTTTCCATCCGGGAATTTAAACTGCATTCTTTATTTTTATTTTTGCATTTTTTTATTCAAAGCTTCTTTAGACTATATATATATATATATATATATATATATATATATATATATATATATATATATATATATATATATATATATGTGTGTGTGTGTGTGTGTGTGTGTGTGTGTATGTGTGTGTGCATGTGTGTGAGTGTGAGTGTGTGTGTGCGAGTATGTGCGTGTCAGTGTATATGTGTGTCTGGGTGGCTGTGTGTATGTCTCTATATATACAGTTACAGGTTACAAGAATGAATGAATATAAAAAGATAGATAAATTAATGATTTTAATTATGTGTTATATTTTTCATTGTTTGTTCTGGCGATGTTATACATTTTTTTTTTTTACAAAGACATCACCACATTATCAAGGCCCAGAGGCCACTCAAGGATAAGGGTTAAAGAGTGTACAGTAGAAGTTGGTCAATATAGTAATCATTAGTAATGAAAATTTGGTAAATTTAATAACTTATATGGAACGGCTCATCAAGAACTTATTTACTTTAGACTTGAACAAAACCATATTGTAGTCAGCCGAAAAGCAGGAAAACGGAAGACAATTCCACAGGCGTGCAGTTCTAAGAAAGAAGCTTTGTTCATGGAATCTACGTTTAGGTTTAGGCACAGATAAAGAGTGGGGGAAATTATTGATAGTGTTTACAGCTAGACGAGTGTTTCTTGTGAAAGTTTGGCGAGGGGGGACCATAGATTGAAGCTCAGTTAAACACTTTCCATGAAAATAACGATACATTAGAGACAAACTCGCAACATCTCTTCTATGAGATAGAGGTTGCAAGGAGGAGAAAAGGACATCTCCTACGAGGCTACGAAGTCTATTTTGAACTCTATCAAGGCAGGCCAAGTCCTTTCTAGCAGCTCCTGCCCAGATGTGGCAACAGTATTCCATCCTTGGACGTACCTGGCTCTTATATAGATAGAGAATAGCATCAGCAGTGAGATATCTACTGGATCGATAGAAAGATCCCACCATTTTTCCAGCGGCCTTGGCAACAGATTTGATATACGTGTTCCATTTAAGATCATTTAGTATATTGGTTTTAATTCAGTGTTTTTTATAGTTGTCATCCGTGTTGTGCCGAAAAAAAGGACATATTTCTGAACACGATTTTCTTCTCCGATGAGTCAGAACAAAATTAATTCAATTGTACAAAATTCCTGTGTTATAATTCGATCACTTGAAAGTGCTTCCCTCTTTCCGTAAGTTCGGTTGAAATCCTGAATGTCTAATTATCCAATATACTGCTGTTGTATAAGCACTTGTCGGGTTGAGCCTTAATTATTGGAAAGTCTATACAATATCAAATTTAAAAAAGCTAAAACCCACACGTATATAATTGTTAGAGAGAATGATATATAGCGCCTGATATTACGAAGTATTCACCCATCTGGAAATTACTAGGAAAAATCTCGGTCAACAAATAATCTGTGTATTTGATGTTTATGTGATGTTGTATGTTTCCATGAATTTTTGACAAATTATTTATGATATGTATACCAAGACATCTACAAAAGCACGGAAAATCTGTAAATTTAAATTATAAAAAATAATGTTAATATTTGAGATTATCAAATTAATCATTGCCTTTAAGCTAGAATGAAAGAGTCAAAGAAGAATTCGTTGCTAAAGTGATTTTAAAAAGTTGAATGATTTTATATTTCTACACTAAACATTGATCGGAAAAAAGTGTTTTGCCTTTTCTTACATTTGGTTTACCCATGAGTCATACTAAGTAACAATACAGTATTATACGCCAATTGCTATGCATTAATTTAAAGTGATAAATGCCCGAGATAGGGAAATATCTTTAAAATATTTATTTGGTATTGCTCCGGAATCATGCATATGTAAAGTGACATACGTTAATCCAAGATTCTTAATATATTCAATAGACCAGTCCTACACACAGCAGATTTTAAATTTGATGAATAATGACTTTCTTCAAGACACATTATAATAAATAAAACCTGATTTCGAGTCCAAGTCTACATATACACTATCTCCATTTTATCACGCTCCATTCTGAGATGTTTGTAGAAACAACAAAAATATATACACAGAAAAAAACTAACGAAATCAGATCTATAGAGTAAATTAACCGCAATTAAGTACGGTTGGTCAAGCGACAATTAAACTGTCTCTCTTCAGTGGAAATACAATACACGGTTTATATCTAGGCTATCAATTGATTGCCATTGTAAACCAATATTTGGTTGAAACGTATTTGTCGCCACGTAGTCAACTCGATAGTGTTGTTTTACGAGCCAATGATAAAGCTATAAATCAGACACGCTATCTCGAACAAAGTCAGCGTGTGTGTATTGAGTCTGAAGAATTTTAGTTATGAAAATTACAAGTTTTCTGCTATTTAATCTGAATGTCACGCTCTATTCATAACTGGGCTAAAATTAATAAGTTTTATTATGCCTAGTGTAGAATAAAAAAGATGTATGTTATTTTCGAAGTCATATACTTTAACATAATGCAAAGATGCTGAGCAAATTTGATGGCGAAAGATAGCAATTAAAAACAATTAATATAGAGATGCACTTTTTCTCTGGATAATAATGGAGTATACGTTCTCTCCCACCACAAGAACTGTGTCACCAAATGCGAAATGTTAATTAAGAAGTGTCTACGAGAAGGGGGACTCCAACCCTTAAAACCGCCCTCATTCTTCGGTATTTTACGGTAAGAGCACCATAAGAGATTAGCAATAAACTAAACCCTTCTCAATGAGAAAAGGCAAAGCTTGGGAGAGTGGATCTCCTCGAACGTTACAAAACCCGTATTACACCGCATTATAGGGGGCAGATCATTACATGAATATAAACGTCTCTAGTCAAAATGAAAGATAAAACAAAAAAAAATGACAAAAAAGGAAGCACATTACAAGGAATAAAACAGTCATAAATTTATATAATTATAAAACTCAAATGACCGTGTAACGGGTGTTGTAACCCAATATTCTGATTACGACTTCCGGTTGAACATGCGTAAATAATCAACGCGACAATAAAATGTATCGTTTTACTGTGTACGTTTTCACGGTCCCAATATTCTTTCGCGTTTAAATTAAAAGATATATCAAATTTGAATGTAACTTTAAGTATTATTGAATCTGGGTACTTGATGATGAGTGTGGACTCTGCGAAAACATTGGTCTATTTAGCCATGAAAAAATTTTCAGGAAAAAAAAATTAAGCCAAAGGAAATGTCAAATTGATTTTAAACTACAAATCATTCGAGCGTGTTTTCTGTTGTGACTGTTTTTTTTTTTGAGTAAATTTCATTCATACTTTTATTTTGTGCTTGTTTATATTTTATTTTATTTCATTTTGAATTTATTTTTTATTTTAATTCATTTTACGTTTATTTTTATTTTAATTCATTTTACACTTATTTTTGTTTTATTTCATTTTAAATTTATTTTATTTTCATTCATTCCAAATTTATTTTTATTCTATTTCATTTTAAACTTATTTTTATTTTAATTCATTTTAAATTTATTCTTATTTTAATTAATTTTCAATTTATTTTTATTTCATTCCAAATTTGTTATTTTATTTCATTTTAAATTTATTTTAATTTCATTTTCTTCATTACAAAAGGATCTTTTTTTAGAAAACGCTAAGTTAATTTTACAAGAATTTATAAATGGCCTAGACAGACAGCTGCTGTTGGTGCTGCTGATCTATGCGAATAAAATTTTATTTATCAATTTTGTATTTTAGTTGGCTTTTTAAAACTATTTTTTGGCCTGAAAATTTTATCATGGCTAAATAGACCAATGTTTTCACAAGTGCCGGTATCTGTTCAGTGCACAATTACCTATTAGTATGGCAATCAATGAATGTAAGTTTTTTTTGTTCAAAAATACACAATTATAAACAGAAAGACTCATAGAAATCCATCTATATTCTTTTTTTTTCATTTTAATATACTTTCATAGAAATGTTTCTCTTCTGTCACAAAAACTATTTTCTTTACGTCACAAGTGTCACGTCCATACATTAATTTCAATAGCTAATATAACATACTGACCCAACGGGTCACAGGTAGTCTAGTATAAAATTAAATAAACTACGAAATCTACTTTTCTTTGTTTACAATGTAATTTATACAGATAAAACGTAAAACGTTTTCATAAATTAATTTTTAAGCTGCTAAAGTACTTATATGTACATTTATTTCAGTGTGGTTTCAATATATATATATATATATATATATATATATATATATATATATATATATATATATGTGTGTGTGTGTGTGTGTGTGTGTCTGTCTGTCTGTCTGTGTTTGTGTCAGTGTGTTCAAAAGAAATCTACATTCAAGTAGTACTTGTATTTGCATATTTCATTAAAAAAAATAATTTTAATAATTAGTTTGGGATTATAAATTATTTTTGTAATAGAATCGTTTAAATTGCAATATTGATAAATATTATTTCAAGTTGATTTCTTTATTATAACTTTTAATTTATATTTGAATTAATTTCGATTATTATTGCTGGCAACAGTCGCGTTCATAACCGGAAGTAAACTAATTTATTTCAGCTATAAAGTTTACTTTGCGGTTTATTCTAATGAAGCCAAATGCATGGGTTTATGCTCCCCTAAATCAACATAGGTTTACTTTTCGTAAAAATTAAGGGTTTCCGGTGCAGTTTAAATAGTATGTGGCTATTTCTTCAGCTCAGTGATATGTTTTGACATCCATTTTTTGAGTAGTCTAGTGGACCATTTGCTTCCTTATGAACGCTCATGTTTTTAGCCATTGTTACTACTACATGTGTGTGCTAAACGAAAGTATCTCATATTGTTTTATCATTTTATCTTTCTCATGTCAAGTTATTCGCTTTGGAATGGGAGCTGTATGAGTTTACGTATGTCTAGAGATAGCAGAAAGGAAATAGAAAGAGAGGGTGAAACAAGAGAGGGTGAAAAAGAAGAAGTAAGACGGTTTGATAGAGAGAGGTAAAGATATAGAAGTTCTGAATGAAGTATGTAACAATGTTTCCTTGGGGAAAAAACTGTTACTCAAACAGGAAACAAAAATAAATTTTAATAAAATTAATCTTTCATTTACAATAAGTTATTTCATTTTTATTCGACTTAAAATCCAGAATTCAAAAATTAGATTTGAGGGTTGTTTGATATCTTTATGTCTGCTACATTAAAATTATTATATTATTCAAATATATTTTTAAAAAAATATCTTTAAAATAACTAATAAAATCAACTTACGGCTTATTCCAGCCTAACACAATGGAAAACTTGTAATTAGGCGTTCCATCTTTGATGTTTTATTTTAAAGTATAATTACGCCATATTGTCGCAAGTAAAAATCATTTTACTTGTTAAACCATTTTTTATTGAATATTGCTAATCAAACAGCATAGAGAAATTAATTTTTATCCTAAAAATATCTGCACCTTTAATGATAATGCTATCTTCATCCGATTTCACAGCCTTAAAATATTATACATGTATACACTGTTGCTTAATACCGAAATAATTGTAATCAATTATATGTTTTCTGCAGACTTAATAATGATAAACCTATTTTAATGCTAGTCTCAGGTATACCGGCAACTGATACTACGTCTTTACTTATTTTACAATACCTTATGTTATATTTTTATTCAATGAGGGGCGTTACAAAAGTAAAACCTTCTACTACTGTCGTCTAGTATATATATATATATATATATATATATATATATATATATATATATATATATATATATATATATAATGTATATAATTATTTTTTACTATAATAATTAAATAACTACAGACACTAGTGTTTCATCCTTTCGGGAATCTTCAGTGCAGGGTGTCACGATTAATACCAGTCGAACGATTGGAACCCCGCAACAGAGACATCTCTGGCTCAATTACCGAAGACCTAATCCATTCGGCTACCATAAACCGCGTGAAATAACGTTAAATTAAAACATTTTAATTTTAAATGTTCATTTACGTCAGTCAGACAGTGATCTAATCGTTATACGATGATCTATGCATAAGAGCTAAATTAACCGACTTTAATTCAATTTTATTTTGTATTCCTGCACGTCACCAATTGAAAACGAATAAAAAACGTATACACTTTTTATACTTTTCGTATTCTTTTTCATACATTTCCTTTCATATATATATATATATATATATATATATATATATATATATATATATATATATATATATATATATATATAGTAGACAACACGATTCATTAAAGGACACGATCACATTATATATGACATACCCATTATATATGCACACTTGACATTATATATACACACATTACTTTATATACGACACATGCATTATATATATGTGTGTATGTGTGTATATATATATGTATATACACGTGACATAGACGGCTATATAACAGATTATGAACAGGTGTGTATTCTATATACTTCTCCGCAAAAGGTTGATATAAATAGATAGATAAATGGATAGCTTTATTGATAGATAGAGAAATTGATAGATAAAACGATCGATGCATATTTGTATTGATAGATAAATAGAGGAATAAATAGTTAGTTTGTACGTTTTCTTAATAGTTATAGTTTTTTTTTCATACATTTACTCCCAAGCTCGAGTTTCTTATCAAATCCTATAACTTAGCTTTGAAGTTCAGGTTCGTTGTGTTTCAGCGACATGTAAGAAGAATACCACCTTCCGAATTATACAAAAAAATACAACAATACGTGATAAAGAGCAATCCGTCCGTTTTACGATCTTCACACATGCATCCATTCGTAGTATACAACTCAGCAATGGACACATTTCTCCTCCTTTTTCAATAATAACAACAAAGAGCTATACGAGCAGCATTTGGAAAACTCTTGGGCAATTGCACAGAAGATGTAATATAATATTACCGCCCGGTTCTAAAAACCGAAACGTTGAGCTATCTATTTGAGAAAGAGCGAACCATAAACCTTTAAGACGATGCAGTACTCACGTGTCGGACAGTCATGAAGAGTGAAATAGTTGAAAGAAGAAAATTATGTCCGCGTTAGTTGATTGCTGGCTAACATTGCGCATTATAACTTTAAGTGGTAGACTCTTCACTTGAAGTTTGCCACGAAATCGAGAACGCACAATTGCCATAAAGTGTATTGCTCTTTCTTTAACTCTTTCTCGACAGGGCGAAACTTAGAGAGGAATTTATAACAAAGGATCCGCCTGTATCTAGTGAGTAAGTGTTTGTATGTGTATGTGTGCTTGTGTGTGTGTGTGTGTGTGTGTGTGTTTGTATTTATGTGTGTGCACGACAACAAAAGAGACACATAATGGTTAGGCAGTGAATGTGAAAGAGAAAGTAAAGCTGTGATTTAAAATTCCCATAAAAATTTAGATTTATCCTCTTATTATAATCTTTTCTGTTTGGATTTAAAAAAAAAACACGTGTAACTATAAATATTAGTTAAGTTAAAAGATAATATATAGATTGATATATAGATGTATAGATATAAAAGTAGACAGATAAATATGAATGTCTTACATAACCATGCAGCGCTTACTTTATGGATATTACAAATATTATAAAAATCGGAATTAGCATTATTGATATTAAGATTGATACGTTCGATTAGTTGGAATATTCAGACTACTGGAAGTGTTATTTTCAGACTCTCTAGTATTACGAAACTTCAGATTGAAAACGGCACTAACCCTATGCAGGTTTAAGCAACTCTCACCAAAGGAGTAAGTCACATTCACAAGCAGTCTCAGTCGGACGTATATCCCCGTTAAGGCAGATGACGATGCTATAGTTTTTGCAACTTTTTCAGGGAAGAGTCAACATACACCGCCTTAAATTCCCAAATCGGTAACCCATTTGGTACTTTCAAGATTCAACGTTGCTTAACGTCGCTGATCTAACGAGAACCGGTGTGTCAACGTGAGAATCCCGTACACATCAGATGAAAAACTTTTCGGACGATAGAAAAGTAAATTTCATACAAACCCCAATAATATAGAACAAAATCATTATTCGTATTATTTGTATTATTCGTATTATTTGTATTATTTGTATTATTTGTATTATTCGTATTATTTGTATTATTTGGATTATTCGTATTATTTGTATTATTTGTATTATTTGTATTGTTTGTATTGTTTGTATTATTTGTATTATTTGTATTATTTGTATTGTTTGTATTATTTGTATTATTTGGATTTACTGACTAATTTTAACTATTATTCTCACAACATGTTTGCTTATGTAAACTCTAACTTTTCTAAACTGTATCTTTCCCAACTCGAGAACGTGTACGAAATTTAGTTAAACCTATTTTAATATCGCTCAGTCAGCTATAACCGGGCGGAAGTTTTAAATAAAACGCAATAACACACACACAGACTCACACTCACACACACGCACGCACACGCACGTGTGGGTGTGTTATTTTTAAATGAAAACAACGATTTTATCCCGGGAAACACAATATTACTTTCCTATCACGCGAGGCAAGCGTAACTTTTCGACATTAGAAATATTTTAATTGAAGAATAAACATGCGGAAAGTTTTACAAACTATATTCTTCCATTAATCACCATACTGACGGACAAAAGAAAATAAATATAAAATGCTGATGATGACGTATATCGTTGAAAAATTAATTTTAAACAAATAAATATTTGTTTATTTTACATTATATTGTGTTGTAATTTGGCTTATAAACTTATGTCAGAACTATTTTATTTCCAAATTTACATATCACTTTTTCACGAAAAATACAACCTATATATATATATATATATATATATATATATATATATATATGTGTGTGTGTGTGTGTTTCTGTGTGTATGTTTGTGTGCGTGTTTGTGTGTGCGTGTTTGTGCGCGCGTGTGTGTGTACATATGAGGATTATATTTTCTAATTCCCAGTAGGGTTTAGCTAAGAACTGTATTTTCTTTAGTATTTTATTGGTTATTGATTCTTGAGGGCATTTCTTTACATATTCATGATCTAGACAACATATATTTGATGAGTCGCAGCCGAATCATTGTATGACACTGAAAATGAGAGTTATAGTCAGAGTAATACAATCTCGCCGTTTTCTATCTGAAACTCTAATAGCATAAAACAATAATTATGTGATCTTCATAATATTTTCCGTGTTTATTAATTAATAAATGGAGTTTAATATTAAATGTCTTGTTTCAGGACAAAGAACAACAAGACAGCTCATAGAAATCCCGATTAGAATATATAAACAAAATCAGAATGTGTATTATTTGGAGTACAAGTCTCAGACGGATTCAGCCAATGTAACCTCCCAACCTTCTTATATTCTATCTTGTCAAACTTGAATCTGTACTAAAACCTATTTGATTTTTTCAAGACTATTATGCTCTCATTTTGTCAGCCAGCATTAGTATCTTAGCTTCAACTTCCAGAATGATGATACCTTCGAACTGAATTTTATTAGTGGTTACACCAAGAGTTCTTGCGTAATTTCCATAAATATTCCCGAGTTCAACATAAAAATTCCCGAGTTCCGCAAGATAAATCTAGAGAATTTCGGAGGTTGCATGAGATGGAAATTTGTCTGAATAATCCAAATGAGCCAAATTATCAATTCTTATATGAAGAATTTAGAAACATTCATATCGGGATTATCCGACCCTTTTATTTAGAAAATTTAATAATAAATAAATTGAAATTAATATAAAATGTTTATTTATTTTACAACATATTTTTTTTAATTTTGGATTGGTAATATCTCACGGGAGTGGTCTTAAATTTTTGATTGGTAATTTCTCACGGGAGTGGTCTTCAATTTTTGATTGGTAATATCTCACGGGAGTGGTCTTCAATTTTTGATTGGTAATATCTCACGGGAGTGGTCTTAAATTTTTGGTACTGGTACAGCTTTTGACCCAAACAAAACCGAGTTTTGGCTGCGTAGAGATACATAAATATCGAGAAATACCGCCTAAATACGAAAAAAATGTTAAAATGAAAACCGGAAACACTCACGCTATATTCATTTATATTGAATTTATTTTTAATAAAGAAAATCATGAAAGTATTTCTCAAGGGAAAGTTTCACATTTTCGTATTTCTTTGGATTCTTAGCGGTTTCTAGCTTTTTCGATGCTGATTTCTAGTAGGTAATTCAAACTTTTCTTGATATGAAATCATTAACTATTATTTTAAAATGTTCGTTGGGCTGTAACATTTGCCCTCCATTGAGAGATCCTGAAAGTTGTCTTGGATATGAAAGACATTTAATTTTACAGTCGGCCTAGTTATTGAGAATTAATAACTATTTCTTTGGTCATGGAGAAGGACAGATAATCTTTATAATTAGCAAACGTTCAATTTTTCTTTAAGGTGTGTTTGTAATTTATTCTTTTTATAAGATTACTTTCAACCGGATTTAGATCCCAGGAAATATAAGCCGGAGTTAATCCAGTCACCGGCTGACTACCTGCAGCAGCGTAACGACTCTATCCGACTCTTTTACTGATTACTAATAAGTAGACACGTTCTTTTATAGAATTGGTAAAACATGGAACACTCAATGACTTATACTGAAAGCATAAATTCAAATATTATCTTGGAAAAAAGAAATGAATGTTATATAATGGGTGAATAACCTACTGGTATATAACAATTTTCAATTGAAAAAAAAATAGTTCAATCTTTGTTAACGGACAAATAATGATTATTAAGACGTGTGATATATATAGAAAAAATGTCATCACATGGTTCCCGGTGATAGTGAAACAGAAGGTATGGAGCATTAAAAACAGGAAATACGTGAGCATAAAATGAAGGGTTGAAAAATTTGATAAAACAATATTATTGTTCCTTTTGTGTCTTCCGATCTTATTTATTAGTAATTTGGAACTAAATCAAATTAAATAAACTTATTCAGACTTCAACCAATCTTACTGGTCTACGTTATATTTTAAAGTGTAAATAATGTGATTTAATTTAAGTCTATAAACCGTCAGCATTGAATGCTTGAATATAAGCACGTATAAGTATGAAATGTACGAATAAAAATTATTAAGTTTAATGTGTTGTACAATCATGAAGGAAACTTAGTGTGTGCGTGTATGATTCATGGTGGAACGCAACACAAATAGATCTTTAATCCAGCCCCACAGCTGGCTATCACTTTTGGCTTGAAGGATTTATTCCATCAAATCTGCTGAAAAAATGGCTGAATCATTCTACCATTCCAGAAGGTATCTAACACGTTAGCCATCCTTTGCCTCTACATTGAGAACCGCTACCACACTTGGGAAAGGTCTACTTGGAGTACCCTATCCTGACTTAGTCACTTTTGAACCCGGTTCTTAAACTTAGTAGATGATGCCCTTTTTGTTTCCCTGCAACCTACTTCCTACGGACGAGATGATGCAAAGCTTTCTCTGCTCTATCCCTTATTTCACTGCACATGGTCTTCTCCGTTTCAGTTCATAAGTCCTTCTGTAAAATTTTCACAACCAGCCATCGTTTACCTACAGCCTGTATAAATAAATTCCCTCACTCTCTGTATCTGCTTAAATGCAAATTCGCGGAACAAAACATTTTTTCTAGAACTTCCGATTGTGTCTTTCGGCTAACTACAGCATGGTCTTGATGTACAATGAAAGAAGTCCACGTTCTGTAAATAATACAAATTAATAATTTTTCTACCACTAACTCATTGCGTTGTTATCCCAGTGACCACCTAAAACTCGAAAACATTTATCGTCGAGTGGCTTTCGGACCTAGATAAGTAGTTTCACCATTGTAAAATCCCTGTAATCAAACTAGTAGAACAAAATGAACGTCTCAACATTAACCAAGTGACAAAATGTGTACTAATATTATTGATGTTGTTGATTACTTAAGTAAAATCGAACAAATATCGTAAATGTATATATCATGAGTAAAATGAGATTCGAGCGAAGCGGGTAAGAATATGTTAGATTTGACTAGCAATTAGTAAATATTCAAGAGATTTGACTAACAATTAGTAAATATTCAAGAGATTTGACAAGCAATTAGCAAATATTCAAGAGATTTGACTAACAATTAGTAAATATTCAAGAGATTTGACTAACAACTAGTAAATATTCAACAGATTTGCCTAACAATTAGTAGATATACAACAGATTTGACTAGCAATTAGTAAATATTAAACAGATTTGACTAGCAATTAGTAAATATTCAAGACATTTGACTAGCAATTAGAAAATATTCAAGATATTTGACTAGCAGTTAGTTAGTATTAAAGAGATTTTACTAGCAATTAGTAAATATTCAACAGATTTGACTAGCAATTAGTAAATATTCAAGAGATCTGACTAGCAATTAGTAAATATTAAAGAGATTTGACTAGTAATTAGTAAATATTAAAGAGATTTGACTAGCAATTAGTAAATAGTCAACAGATTTGACTAGCAATTAGTAGGTATTAAAGAGATTAAACTAGCAATTAGTAAATATTCAAGAGATTTTACTAGCAATTAATAAATATTCAAGAGATTTGACTAGCAATTAGTAAGTATTCAAGAGATTAGACTAGCAATTAGTAAATATTAAAAACATTTTACTAGCAATTAGTAAATATTAAAGATATTTGACTAGTAATTAGTTAGTATTAAGGAGATATGACTAGTAATTAGTAAATATTCAAGAGATATGACTGCCAATTAGTAAATATTCAAGAGATTTGTACTAGCAATTAATAAATATTCAAGAGATTTGACAAGCAATTAGTAAATATTCAAAAGATTTGACTAGCAATTAGTAAGTATGAAAGAGATTTGACTAGCAATTAGTAAATATTAAAGAGATTAGACTAGCAATTAGTAAATAGTCAAGAGATTTGACTAACAACTAGTAAATATTTAACAGATTTGACTAGCAATTAGTAAATATTAAAGAGATTTGACTAGCAATTAGAAAATATTCAAGAGATTTGACTAGCAATTAGTAAATAGTCAAGAGATTTGACTAGCAATTAGTAAGTATTAAGGAGATTTGACTAGCAATTAGCGAATATTCAAAAGATATGACTATCAATTAGTAAATATTCAAGAGATTTAACTAGCAATTAGTAAATATTTAACAGATTTGACAAGCAATTAGTAAATATTCAAGATATTTGATAAGCAATTAGTAAATATTTAAGAGATTTTTCTAGCAATTAGTAAATATTCAAGAAATAAGACAAGCAATTAGTAAGTATTCAAAAGATTTAACTAGCAATTAGTAAATATTCAAGAGATTTGACTAGCAATTAGTAAATATTCAACAGATTTGACTAGCAATTAGTAAATATTCAAGAGATTTGACTAGCAATTAGTAAGTATTCAAAAGATTTAACTAGCAATTAGTAAATATTCAAGAGATTTGACTAGCAATTAGTAAATATTCAGGAAATTTGACTAGCAATTAGTAAGTATTCAAGAGATTAGACTAGTAATAAGTAAATATTAAAAAGATTTGACTAGCAATTAGTAAATATTAAAGAGATTTCACTATCAATTATTAAGTATTAAGGAGATATGACTAGCAATTAGTAAATATTCAAGAGATTAGACTAGCAATTAGTAAATATTCAAGAGATTTGACTAGCAATTAGTAAATATTCAAGATATTTGACTAGCAATTAGTAAATATTAAAGAGATTTGACTAGCAATTAGTAAGTATTAGGGGATATGACTAGCAATTAGTAAATATTCAAGAGATATGACTAGCAATTAGTAAATATTCAAGAGATTTGTACTAGCAATTAATAAATATTCAAAAGATTTGACTTGCAATTAGTAAATATTCAAGAGAGTTGACTAGTAATTATTAAATATTCAAAAGATTTGACTAGCAATAATAAATATTCAAGAGATTTGTTAAACAGTATGTCAATAATTTCGTTAAACACCTTGTTTTTGTTTTTGTTTACACAGTGACAACCACTTATCAAGGCCCTGAAGCCACTCAGGGATGAGGGTTATTGCAAGTACATTACGTTAATGTGGAGATTTTATGAAGTGTTTACTTAAGGGGGTGTGTCATTTCGAATTTGTTAACATTGGACTTGAAGACATCCAAGTTGTTGTCCGGAGGGAAACAGGCAGACGGAACAGAGTTCCACAGGCGTGCAGTTCTAAGAAAGAAGCTTTGTTCATGGAATCGCGTTTTGATTTAGGCACAGATATAGAGTGGGGGGAAGTTTTCACAGTGGATTCAGCTAGACGGGTGTTTATCGTGAAAGATTGGCGAGGGGGTACCAGAGATTGGAGTTCAGACGATCAACTGCCATGGAAATAACGATAAAACAAGGATAGGCTCGCAACGTCTCTTCTGTGGGAGAGAGGTTGCAGGGTAGAGAAAAGGGCATCCCCCACTAAGCCACGAAGTCTATTTTGTACTCTGTCAAGGAAGGATAGGCTGTTTTTGCAGCTCCTGCCTAGATATGGCAACAGTATTTCATCCTTGGACGTACTTGGTTTTTATATAGATAGAGAATTGTATCAGTAGTGAGATATCTTTTGGAGCGGTAGAAGGATCCTACCATCTTTCCAGCGACCCTGGCAACAGACTTGATGTACGTGTTCCATTTAAGATCAGGAGTAAAGGTCAAACCCAGGAGTTTGTCAAAACACGGGGCCTTACCCGGACGAGAGCCGTCCATCACAATTGATGCCAGCTGGGGATCAGAGCGTTGATGATGTAATGATAGGAGTTTGGTTTTGGATGCATTAAAGCTAACCAGCCACATCTTCCCCCACTGAACCAAGCGCTCGAGATCAAAGGAGAGAGAATCAGAGAGAACTTTGTCATTTACAACCTTTGATGTGTTGCCGTAGATGGTCGTGTCATCAGCATAGATGTCAACGAATGATTTAAGTATGTGTTTAGGGAGGTCATTGATGTAGATCAGGAAGAGAGTTGGGTCCAGGATTGACCCCTGAGGGACTTCACCATTTATACTGCAGGCCTCCGATTTTTGTTCATCTACCACTACTCTTATGAGCCTATCGGAGAGAAATGATTTAATGATTGAGAAAATATTTCCAGTTATACCATAGCTGGAAATCTTAAGAAGTAGACCCTTATGCCATACCTTGTCGAAGGCCTTTGATATGTCAAGAGCAATTGCCCTAGAAAGGAAGCCTTTGTCAAGAGATTCACTAATCCTGTATTATATAACCGTCAGCACATCTGCGGTAGATCTTGCAGAGCGGAAACCATATTGTGTGTCACTAAGAAGGTTATTCCTGCTGAGGTGGTTGACTATTTCTCTATTTAATATGGATTCCAGCAACTTACTCATAACACACAGGAGACTTATAGGTCTGTACTGAGAGGGAGATGACTTATTACCTGAATTCTTAAATACAGGGCAATTAATAGAACCGTGAAATAATCGAAAAATGGCTTTACACTCATTAGATGATAAGCACCTTTATTTTATAACCTGTGAAAATACTACCAGATACATGAATTACATTTGTGTGAAACTTAAAATAAATAAGCCCATCGGTATCGGAGTGGATACGGAATAAATACGCACACACACAAACATACTCATACGTAAAAGTGCCTTTTACACACACACACACACAAACACACACACACACACACACACACACACACATATATATATATATATATATATATATATATATATATATATATATATTATTTCATGCATCGACATAAAGTTTTATTAGAGGATATAACTTATAATGTATCCATTTACGGTATTTACGTCAACAGCGCCCAATACCAAAGTAGAGCTATGTTGTATATAATGAAAGTATATGTGTTTTGCCGAGTCCTCATAAGGATGAAACGAGCAACAAGCCTCCTCTGTTTCTGGTCCCAGTGCACTGTAAATAAGTTTCAGTTCGTACAAAAGTGAGATAATAATATCGCAGTGTTCATTAGACGATAAATATTTCACAGATTCATTTATGCATGACCTGAATAGAGAAGAGGTAATAAATTTTCTACCTCGGTGTATATCTAAAGCTATATTGACGATTTAGTTGAAATCACATTGTTTCAAAACTGGTATGTTCTTTCTAACGGCAGTTATACAATCATTTGTCAAACGCCTGTATTTATTTGCGGATTAGCTGTCACGATAAAAAAGCGGGGACTCTTTTCATGTTTCTCGCCGATTAGTGGATTAAAGTACCTTAAAATAGTGATTTTAATTTCAACTAAACGGGCATTGTTATTCAATTTATTGTGGTTATTCTTGCTTATTTTCTTTAATTTCAGCTAATTATACCTTCAAAATGGTTCGTTTAACGTCCTTGTGCGCTCATGTACTGGAAGTGTTCATGTGAAACCCTGAGGCATTTGGTGGTTTTGATTGTCAGTTCGGATTAGCTTGAGAAATAGATCTTAATGGGGATTAGATAATGTTTAGAAAAAGGAATCCGGTAACAAGGTAAAAGGAAATACATACATACATACATACATACATACACACACACACCCACACACATATATATATATATTTATATATATATATATTTATTTATATAAGTGTTGATGTATCTCATATAGAGATGAAGTGTTGATGTATCTTATATAGAGATGAAGTGTTGATGTATCTCATATAGAGATGAAGTGTTGATGTATCTCATATAGAGATAAAGTGTTGATGTATCTCATATAGAGATGAAGTGTTGATATATCTCATATAGGGATGAAGTGTTGATTTATTTCATATAGAAATCAAGTGTTGATGTATCTCATATAGAAATCAAGTGTTGATGTATCTCATATAGAAATCAAGTGTTGATGTATCTCATATAGAAATAAAGTGTTGATGTATCTCATATAGAGATCAAGTGTTGATGTATCTCATATAGAGATCAAGTGGTAGCCCATGTCTCCGTCGATAAGTCAGACGTAAAACACTATTTCAAATATAACATTTGAGCCGAGATATGTTCATTTGAATGTAAAAGTTAAAAACCGCGAGATGGAGGAATTAAAAAGAGCACAAACCAGGTAATATGCCCATCACCCTATCCAGGATGTCTTTAAATAAAAACGAAAGGTCGATGAACATATACTTATATTTGTTTTTATTTCATTTCTACATATGTCTTCAATATAGTTTCAGTCTTTCGTATGGGCAAATTTATTGATAATATTCACATGAAACACTAGTCCCCATTGGAAATACTCTCTGACTGTAATGCATGTGTTGGACTGTTCCAACAACTTTATGAAGACCTCCGGAAAGGCCTATTTTGTGAGCGTGTCAATGATCCAAATCACAGCCTCTTTCCTCTCCTCAATTTTCTCAGAAGTACAGCATCTGGTGATTTTCTAAGCTTAGAAGAGATTAGCTAAAAGTCATAGGAAGCAAGGTCTCGACTAAAAGAAAATCTCGGCCAAATAATCTTTGACCAGGATAGAGTTGTGGACTGAACTGTTGGGGCAAACTGCCTGCAAAACTTCTGCACCTCTATTTCCTTACGAATGTGTACAATTTCCACGCTGACTTCAAACTAGGCACATTGTCTATGAACAACGTTTCTTATCGATGAAATTCAATATTTGATCAACCAAATCTGGTATTCTGACTTTTTACTCCTCTCACTCCTCTCATCATTCCTTACATATTCCCTGTCTTCCTTTAATAGTTTATGCAACTCAAAAACTGGTGTTCGATTCATGCAAGATGGTCCGAAAGCAGTCTGAAGCATTCCATACAGAGTTTTGTTGCATATTGTTCTTCTAAATTGTCTAGAAAAGCGATAATCAGTAAAGGGTATTTCAATCATGCTGTAGCTGTTCATTTGAACTTTAAATGATAAATAATGGGCAGTCATCTCATAAGATGTATAGCAATAATATACTGAATTTTAACGAGTCTATGAGAATTTTTAATGCCTGTACAAACAGTCTGGAAAATTAAGGCTTTTCACACACACACACACACACACACACACACACACACACACACACACACACACACACACACACATATATATACATGTATATATATATATGGAAAATTAAGGCTTTTCACACACACACTCACATACACACACATACATATGTATATATATATATATATATATATATATATATATATATATATATATATATATACATAGCTTAGTGAATTAGAAGAAAAGAGTTAATTCAATTCTATAAGAGAAGACGTATCGGAATAATATAAAGCTCAACAAGTTTCATTGGAGCTTATATGGGAAAAGAATAAGAATTGAAAATGAAGTCACAATAACTATACATTGATAAATATAGAATGAATCATTTATTCAATAAGGGTATACAGATTTACTTGAGAGATAGAGGGGAATCTTTATGCTAAGGCATTTTAAAGCATTGTGCTTCTCATCAGAAGAGTAGAGAAGGCGGATGCTAGTTAACATTATTTTTAATGTTTGTTAACTAAAATTTAATATATTAAAATGCCGGCAATGTCACTATATAAATGAAAGAGAGTCGAAATTTACTGACTTAATTAAGCTTCATGATTATCAGTGTTCATAATCGAGCATGCATATAATATTTTCGCAAAAATAAAGACAACAAAATATAAAATGAGAACATCATATGTTGTATTTCCTCATGTATTACAATTATTTCATAGCCATTCGGATAATTTCAAATATTTTATTATTCAAAAATATTTCTAAATGACTACTCTTTAGACGACAAAATACACACTATATATATATATATATATATATATATATATATATATATATATATATATATATATATAGTGTGTATTTTGTCGTCTAGCCGACCTGATGAGCTGTGAAACAGCGAAACAGTACTGTATGTGGATGACTATAGTGCTCCTCACCTTGAGTTGAGCATATTGAGAAGTGAAACACGAATTACCATTAGCATATAAGCGACGCTCTTTGTGTAAACAAATGAAGCGGAGGTATTTCAGACGATATCAAAACATCGTTAAACTCACTACTCGTTCAAACAGCCGCCAATAGCGTAATGGTTAGGAGCCTTGACTGCCGTACAAACGGTCGGGTTTCAATCCTAGCTTGAGGTTGTGTCCTGTCTAGCCGCACTGATGAGCTGTGAAACAGCGAAACAGTACTGTATGTGGATGACTATATATATATATATATATATATATATATATGAATACATTCATAATATTTATTGTAAGAAAACAAGCTGTTGTACCGACTTCTCTCTTACTCTGATATTTTCCTGTTTTTTTCCGATAGCTGTTTACCCCATTTTCTTATTTTTACGTATATAACGATATTTCAATCAATTACCTATTTTTATATTAAGTAATGCTCTATGTGTGTTAACTATTTAATGATAATTTTTCCTTCCCTTATTTTATATATTTCGTTGATTCATTTCTAGTACTAGTCTACACCGTCCAGGAATAGTTTACACTCATGTTGCACGATTTTACCCTCAATCTACGATAGTTCCGTATAAATTTTGTTTACATTTAAAAAAAAATAATGCATCATCTCTATTTAAGCCCGGTATGTGTATGTACACTATGAAATTTTAAACAATGAATTAGGTGTTATATAAACTGTATTCGTAGAAATAAATCCCTGTTATCACGCCTACAATCCGATAAAATAAATTTGAAAAGGAAACATTTTTGTTGAGAGTGAAATGTAAGTGTGGAAATGGAATATAAAATTTAATAATAGGATTTTAAAATAGTGCAACAAAAAAGAAAATTATAATATTATCAACAAAACCCTATAGAAACTAAAATAATTATAACATAAATAGGAGATATAGATTTAATTTTTATTTTTACGGGCACTACTATAAAACTAGTGTAATTTTAATGACACTTGAATTGAAAAAAAATCTAATATTAAGTAACTTCAGGATATAAAGACAAATTGAATAGATTAAAATACATTTAGTCAAAAGCTGAAGAAAACTAAGTGAGAAATTGAACTAACATTGTTATAGAGAATATAATGTAAGACATATGCGTTTACAATCAAACAAAAGTGATTAAAAATACTAAAGTCAAAATATTAAAATATGAATGCCTGGAATTTCGATGAATTGATAAATACATAGCAAATTTTAAAAACAGAGACATTTCCTATAGATATTTCCTAAAGTTTTACAGTTTTTAAAAAAAATTATTCAATTTTCACCCCAAACAAGGCACAGTACCACTTAGAAGCAGGGTGCTACTATTAGGGACTTAATTAGCGGGGTCATTATGAAGGGAGATGAGTAGAAAGATGTTTGTTAACATTACACTTGAACTTCTGCATATCATTGCAGTTAGGAAAGCAGAATCCCGGAAGGGAGTTCCAAAGACCCGCAGTTCTGGGGAAGAAACTATTGGAGTAAAAGACTTTCTTGCACTTAGGGATCTCTAATGTAAAGGGATGAGACTTAGTAGCTTGTCGGGTTTGTCGGGGGGGGGGGAGGGGTAAAGTTACTGATGAAAAGGAAAAATACAATAATTAAAATAGAATACTTAGATGATAATATGAATTGAAAAATTTCATTTAAAATTTAAATTATTGGCATAACCAGTATGGGATGAAGATTAAGTTTTAATTAATACTATTTAAATATACTTTGAATTACAGTTCGTTCTAAAGTACTAACATATAAAACAATACTATATAGTATATCATAAAATGAAAATGAAATTATTACGAAACTATCGTAGATTGATAAGGAAATCGTGGAACATAAAAGGGTAAACTAAAATTTACGGCGTAAATTAATATTTTACAAGTAAATCAATTAAATAAATAAAATTTGGACGACAAATAATAATGAAAATAAAAAAAAAACACATTCACAGCTGAAATTAATATTTATAATAGGTAATTGCTGGAAATATCATGTAATAAGTGAAAATAGGAAAATAGCAAAGCAAAAAAAGAGAAAACATCAGAGTAGGATGGAGGTAGGTACAACAGCTTGTTCTATTACAATATATATTATTAATGTATTGGTATATGTAGAAATAGTGTATTTTTCCATTTGCAATTTTTTTAATACTTTTAAATGATATAATATTTGAAATTGTCCAAATTATTATGAAAAAATTGTAACGCATATGAAAATACACCATATAGTGTTCTCATTTTATATTTTGTCATCTTGATTTTGCGAGTATATATATACACATATTATATATATATATATATATATATATATATATATATATATAAACAAATACAGAGGGACATAGAGATTAATACTGATTAGACAATAAGACGCTGAACGATCAACTATAGTGAGCGAAAACAAAGGAAACGTGTGAGCACGTGTGCTGTGAAACTTTAGACGATAATCGTTGAAATGAAAAACAAACTACTTTCATGTGCTGACGGAGGAAAACTTCTTTTGTGATTTTAATCTTTTCAAGCGACCTGCGATTCGTGATTCTGTCAGAATAGCCTTTTTATAATCCCCGAAGGAAGAAAAAGAGGTTGTCTTTCTTTATTTAAAGATATTTGTACACAGAGGTATAAATTATAATCTTTTAAGTCCTCGAAGTATATAAGCATTCCTTTGTTTTGTTTGTTTAACGGGCAATTAACAGGTATATTTACCTTATCTTATACGATGCACAATGAATAGTTAAAACGAATAACTTTGCACGATTAAATTCAATATGGGATTGTTTTACGAATTGCTCAGGGAAATTTTCAGATTGGCGCATTTCTCGCCCAAGCAATAGTTAACTATGAATAACTCTGAATAAAGGAACAATTTAAGATAAAATATTAAACAATAGAAGTAATAAATGTCTAACAATTGAAAATATTAATAGGAACATAAAAGCATAAAAATTAAGTAATAATTGAAAAATAATTATATAATAAACAATTGCCAAAACTATCAAAGACCAACCGAGAATATAATATAATATAATATGATATATATAATATAATATATATATATATATATATATATATATATATATATATATATAATATAATATATAATAGTATATATGATAGTTTTTATTTTTATTATATATATATATATATATATATATATATATATATATATATATATATATATATATATAAACTACTGGTGCAACTGGAAATTCAATTAACTTTCTTGAAGTTATATATTTGGATTTTACCGTCACTGGATTATTTATCTTCAGCCAGACTATCCATTCATGTGTAATCGCCTTTTTCTTCACCATATTCCCTCTGCTTCACTTTTTTTTGTTATCAAGTAAGATCTTTGACTTACTTGTTGTTTCATCAAATGCTTTTGCATGCTAAATTCGATCTCGCATTTTGCTAATTCCTACCCTCTGATGAGAGGGAAAGTATTTCTTTGAAACTCTGCGGATTAAGGACTATCCACTTATCTAGTGTTTCCTATTCAGATTGAATATGTGTTTAACTCATTTTAAAGTGTTTTTAACATGTTTTATTAACTGCTGGTATATATATATATATATATATATATATATATATATATATATATATATATATATATATATATATATATATGAGACGAAGATAGATAAATAGAGGGTCGTTCCATCCAAAAATTATGCCTTGTATTTTTTTAATCCGCCCGGACAGACCAGATAGCAACGCAAATTTCTTTGGTATAACACAACCTATGCATTCATAACTTGGTTTCATCTCTTCCTTGGAAATATTGACTGTGTTAATCTCTAAAAACAAACGACATACCATTGATGTGTGACCGAAGCGGAGGTACTTCATTCAATTGCTTCCATCCAGAAAAAATTGAACGTGTCCACATTTACCGGTGAATGATTAACGTTTATGAAGAAGATGCTGTTGATGTACACACAGGAATAGCGTCTACTGATTCCAAATTGGCGACAAACATGAATATATTATAAAATAGTAATCAGGTACGCTCGTGCATTTTGTAAGATAATAGTATTTCGAAAGAATATTCGATATCTAATTAATTATAAATGCGTACATAATTATTTATTTTGTTTGTTTTTAGTTATTGAAGTATCGTTTGCATTTTTATTCTGAAATTGAATTAAGTCAATTGCATCTAGCTTATATATTGGAATGTCAAAAGGCGTTTTTTATTATAGAAAAAATATCCTAAAACGCTGGATCCATCGTCGTAGCGGCTTCTAATAGTTTTGAAACCGACATCATAGCGAATGTAATCTACATTTACAAATGAGTATGAATCAATTATTTTTCTTGGTGTAAGCGATTGAGAAAACGGTAGCTGACCTTGTGTAAGTATTTACCTATATATGCATATGCATACAAACATGATCGGGACCTGAAACATATAATTCCAGTGACGTCTAAATCATACTTAGGAACTTTTTTTACTTATAAAAATTAATTTTCAAACTGCCCTCATATCAAGTCTCGACTGATAATTCAACACGTGACGGTGTCTTGCAACTTTTATGAGGCAGAGTTACATTTGATACTAAGAATATAAAAAAGTTATTACTTAAGGGTTTACATGGAAATAACTAACAAAACGAGAGTAGTATAACACAGGGCATTATAAATACATCAAAGATGAGAATAATAAGAATACACTTTATAATTCAAATAATATTCATATTTCCAGGTTTTCTTTATTTAGTAGCGTGAGACAACTATGTTTAAATGTAATAAGGGATTACACTCGTTGGAATCAAAATTTATTTTTAATTTCATTGTTAATTATGTGTATAATTTGTAATAGGATATCCAGGGTAGTTGATTCAATAAGCTGAAACGTTAATGTGTTGCTAGATTATGCGCACAGCCCGGCTAAATAATGTATTAGTTAAGCCAGTATCAATATGAGAATATTATTTCACATTGAAAAGAAACTGTTAGATACTTACGGTGGTGTGTGATATCACTGTGTATATATATATATATATATATATATATATATATATATATATATATATATATATATATATATATATATATATATATATATATATATATTGATAAGAAAAGTCGTCGAATAATTTACACGTTTTAAAGGAGTCAAACACAAATTATTTTGTTTACTTATTTATCAGAAATTATTCCTATAGATTTCTTATGATTTCTTAGGATCTTGATTTTTATAAACATCTTTCATTCTTTTCAAATAAAAATTCATTTAAAATAGTAAACCTAATAAAAAAAACTCATAGAATAAAAAGGTTGATATAGAATTATTAATGATTACCTCCCCTGTTTGTTTATGTTTTCTTCTTTTTTTTTAATCATAAAAAGGAACAACAATTACCGACCGAAAAAGTCCATTAAATGTTACAAAACACATTGAACTTAAACCAATCTTCTCAATTATTACACCCGTGGTGTTCCATACATTATGTCCATTGTCTGAAGTGTGATCTTTCTTATTCAAGGATGAGTTCTCTATAAGTTTCAAAACAGATTTTCACGCCCCAAACCTCCACACATAAAAAAAAGAATTAGTTTCAGACCTCTCAGTTTTTTTTATAATGAACTAATTGTATTGATCATACTGAGAATTAAATAAAAAAAGGCATTCAGACGAAAAAATATTTTCGAATCTAATAGAATAATTCGATCTATAAAAGTGTTTATTAAAATAACATTGACAAATTGTGGTAGCGAAAGTAGGATTCCAACTGTTTGGAAGAAAATTAATTTGTCTCCGAACGAAACGATGCAGCAGTTTACCTGCCGGGTTAAAATAATATGTTGTTTAATGTCGAAAGACAACAGGAATGAAATTATTTAACTTCCGACGAGACATTATTGAATATCATATAAATGTATGAAGGTCCGGTTTTGGACTTTCGAAGTTACTAACGTTGTACAAAAACAGCATTAGTGAATATTCAAATGGTGTTATACACATCTGCGAATATTATATATTTTCTCGCTGATCAACGAACAGTATAGAATAATAAAAATAGTTTATTCCTTTCTTTGCTAATACGGAGTATTATTGTCGGAAAAGAAATTAAATACTCTACTGAAGGCGATTAACGTAAACACGGTAAAAAGAATATAGAGTATCGGCAACAAGAAAGCCCGAACTTGTAATTTTTTCAAGAACTACAAATTTAAGCAAAATTATATGTAACTGTTTAAACAATCTATATCGCATTTGTTTCGCCTTTTATTCCTCTATAATTTTAACTGTTTATATTTGACTTTTAATTGAACTATCCTAGTGTTTACGTACATTTAAAAATATAACTTCAAATTGAGGAGGCAAAAAGAACGTATATAAAGTGTATAAATATATATATATATATATATATATATATACTACTGCTACTACTACTGCTACTAATAAAAATAATAATAATAATAATAATAATAATAATATATATATATATATATATATATATATATATATATATATATATATATACTAGCAAAATTACCCGTCGTTTAATGGGTTCAAAAACAGCCTACAGAAAATGGACTTTGATTTATTAAAGTATGATAGGTTATGGAAAGGAAGGGTTGTAAAGAGATAGCTTCGAATTTGGGGGTATCAAAACAAAAGCAAAATATGATTAAAGTAAAAATAAAATAGATAATCCCCCTAATTTATTATACTATACCTGTTCACACTGAAACAATTATTACAATATTCTGTGGATCTATATTAAAAAGAACTTGTTAAACTGTGTGACATATTTCCATTCTATGGAGGTCAGGCGCGAACGAACACCCCATAATTCTATTTTACCATATTTCTTCAAACTGAAACATAATTATTAAAGTATACTTACGCAGATAGATATGAAAAGTCTTTATTAGATTTGTGCCTATTTCTATTGTATGGAGGCCAGGCGCGAATGCAGACCCCCACAATTTAATTATACCATCGCTATTTAAGTTAAAACATACTTATCAAAGTGTTCATCTGTACATATATATCAAAAACACTTTTTTTTTTAATTTTTAATTTTTTTTTATTTCCATACTTTGTGGACCAGGCGCGAACGCAAACCCCACAATTTTAATGAACCGCCGTTCTGTCAGATCAAACATACCCATTCCTGTGTCTCGATACATCTATCATTATATGGGATCAGTTTTCTATAACAGTCAACCATATAGGAGCCTATTCGTGACCATACACACACACACACACACACAAACATTTAGCTTTATATATATATATATATATATATATATATATATATATATATATATATATATATAAAGCGTAACTCGAATAAAAGATCCAAATATAAGTAACACGTATACAAGAAAGAATTTCTCGGATTCCAAATTAGAGACTGTGTTAATGTATCCGGTATTGATACCTGGATATAGAACCCGGGGTAGAAGTCTAATAGAAGGCTGTATTTACCGCATCGTAGAAATTTCAAGGACAGATTTTTATATTTTTATTTGTATTTCTTATCGAAAAATGAACTTGTAACTTGTTTAGTTTCCAACATTTTAACCTAAGTTATATATATATATATATATATATATATATATATATATATATATATATATATATATATATATATATATATACTCCTATAAATTCGGGTGTTTTCTGTGTATCAATGTTCATATTAAACCCCCTCTTTTCTATTTATTTAAAAAGAAGATACAATTTTCTTATATTTTGGTTGTGGAATTGAATTCACTAGCAAACGATCTAGCTAATTTGCATATTCTTTTAAACATTCATTTTAATTAATTCCCTATTAATATCTTCGATTTTTCTATCGGATAATCATCTTTAGTTTACTATACCTGTAATTATATTCATGCAGATATTCTACATGATTTATACTTGCATAATATTTGCGAAAAAGTTTATAGTAAACACAAAATTGTGTCCATATATATTTATGTATACGTATATATTTTTGTTAAACAAATCTATCTATCTATCCATCCATATATATATATATATATATATATATATATATATATATATATATATATATATATATATCAATAAAAGTGAACGCGTCTGTGTATCTGTCTGGGTGTCTGTCTGGGTGTCTGTCTGTGCACATTTCCCTACTCAATAACTCTGTCAATATTTAGTCTACAGACTCGAAATTTGATATGCAAGGTACTGAGATTTGGAAAAAATCTATGTGATCGGTTTTCGGCCTGAAATTTGGCTGTTAAGAGGTCAAAGTTCAACGATTTTACCTTTGATAACACTACCTTACTCCTCCGACAATTTTCGGTTTAAAACTCGAAATGTTAGATATAGGTTCCTTGGATATGGATCTACCTTAATAACTTGAATAGAGCCCTAAACAATAAATGTTAAGGGGTCATAATAGGGGTCAAAATTAAAAAAAAAAATTGACCGTTTTTTTTGCTTTGTTTTGCTCAGCATACACCTAACACCCGGGCAATGCCGGGCACTAGTATGTATATATATATATAGTATTTTTAATTACATTTTCACCAAAAACAACACACAATAATACTTTTATGTAGGGGCGATTATCAGGGGCATAAGATTGAGTGCTACTATGTGGGGAAATGGGCAGCAACATGTCGGTTCACATTACACTTGAACTTCTTTTTTTTTACACAGTGATCACCACTTATCAAGGCCCGGAAGCCACTTAGGGATGAGGGTTGTTGCAAGTACATTACGTTAGTGTGGAGATTTGATGAAGTGTTTACTTAAGGGGGCGGTTCATTAGGAATTTGTTAACATTGGACTTGAAGACATCCAAGTTGTAGTCAGGTGGGAAGCAGGCAGACGGAACAGAGTTCCACAGGCGTGCAGTTCTAAGAAAGAAGCTTTGTTCCTGGAATCCACGTTTTGATTTAGACACAGATAAAGAGTGGTGGAATTTGCAAATATGCATGCCAGTACAGTTTTAGAACCAGGAACCCGGAAGGGAATTCCAAACTCTAACGGGTCCGGAGAAGAAACTACTGGAGTAGAAGGATCTCTTACATCTCAGGATCTCAACTGTGAAGGGGTGAATTTTTCTGTTTGTCGGGGGTATTCATATCGCGGGGGAACGAGTGCTTGCAGTTCGTCGGAGCATTAGCCGTTAAAGTACTTGTAGAGCAGGCAGATGGATGCTACATTTCGTCGATGGGACAGAGGCTGAAGCTTACATGCCAGTTCAGGTTTACGACTCTCTTTTGAACCTTGTATAGGAGCGAGCGACAGAAGAAGATGCACCAGCCCAAATATTACAACAATACTATATATATTGGCGAATGATGACCTCATAGGGGTGCAGAAGACTTTCGGGCGGTAGTAGCTTTCTAGCACGGTAGAGAGAACCTACCTTCTTCGCAGCAGTCCTGGCAATGCTCTCAAAATAATTTTTCCAACTCATGTTTCTTGTGAACGTTAGGCCGAGGAGTTTAAATTATGTGCTTTCAGATAAAGAGTATTTGGCCATTGCTATTGGTGGTAAAGAAGGTATCTTGTAGTTATTGAAGGAAACAAGTTTAGTCTTGGCAGCATCGGATGTGACGATTCATTTTTGTCCCTATTCCACTACAGATTGGAGGTTGTTGCTCTAGTGTTTCTGCCATTTCTTTAGATATGTGTTCATTTGCTTTCCTGTCGTGACCGTTATAGAGGGTTGTGTCATCAGTATATATACCCGTCTCACAGGCAATTTTGTCAGGGAGGTCATTTATGAATATGAGGAATAATAGAGGTCCAAGGATAGACCTCTGAGTCACTTCCGCATTTATATCGTGTTGTTTAGATGTACAACCGTCTAGGACAACCTTGGTGTTTCCCTTATCTAAGAAGGTTTTAATTGAATTGAGTATTCTTCCAGTGATACCGTATGATCTGATTTTTCTGAGAAGAATTTCATGCCATACCCTGTCAAAAGACTTAGATATATCTAGAGCTAGCGGTCTACCCTCCTCTGCTTTGTCAAGTGAATGGTATATACGCCCAGAGATTACAGTTAAAATGTCCGCCGTGGAACGGGCTTGCTTAAATCCATATTGTTATGAAAATACGTATGGCAATTAAGCTTGAATGCCTTATATGTTTTCATATCTTACTACCTAACTCTACCTTTTTTTAAAAGTTTAACGTTAAAAATAAAAAAGAATAAAATTTGGAAGCGGTATATAAAACTCAGATCGAACTCCCTAATATAGTTACATTCCCATCTAGCTAAAACATTTTAAAATTCCTATCGTAGGTGGTATTATTTGTGTGTTGCTGACTAAACTATGTTATGTTTTTGTTTCTGTAAATATTGTCATAAAGCACTAGATTCTACATTATGCACGTAAAGATGACGCGATTGATTTGCAATTGTGTATTTCACGAAACCGACGTAACTACTTTTCTTAAAATTTATTTTAGCCCTTAAACTCTCCCAGCGGGCATTTGAGCTTCTACATTACGTTAGTTTGTTCTAATGGTTTGAGGTTAGAGAAGGCATTGTTTTTAAAAATTAAGTTTAGAGATTTCACTTTTTTATAATATACATTATGTCTAATGTTATTGTTGCCAGTGGGAGAAACATACCTATGAATAATATTTGAATGGGGCGTTCCATCCAATTTAAATCGCGGTTCCATCGAGATGAATTAGAATAAGTTAATTGTATTGGGCGTTTGATAGTAACTTTTGTGGCTGTGTTTGTTTTTATTTCGAAAGCGTTTATTGTATTTACTCATCAATTATATAGGTTGCGAATCCGTTAATGATGAGGACTTACATGACATTTTTAGTTCGATGAGCCGTGTCTTTTGTCCATAAAGATTAGGCTGGGGTAGCTAAGATTGTTTTCGATTATGATTATGTTATATGGATTAAAGCACTTGATTTTAAATTTTAGGCAAGAGGTTTTATTTGTAGTAGGAGATGCTGAAGAGGATTGTTAACAGTATCAATGAGGACGCCAATTATTAATAGTCATTTTTATTCTGAATTTTAGTAGGGAGTTATCTTGAAAGACGTCATTCAGTATTAGTATTTCCTACGGTGAGAATATCGTGAACATATATAAAGAGTTAGATGGTATTTCGAGGTCAATTATATAGGCCTCGTGAAATAGCGGACCGACGGAACCCAATGAGACCCAATGAGACTCCCTCTATTTTTGTGTAACTATTCCCCTGATAGTCGTACAAGGGTACCTCAGTAGTACAAGCTAATAATATTTTTGAGTATTTTTCTTGATTTTAAGGGGAGAGACAGACGGGTTGTGGTTTATGTTGTTAAAAGTTATATCAATGTTTTTTTAACAGGGAGGTTATGACTTTGTTGCCAGCTTGTTTGGCTTTTAGAATTTGTAGTAGTCCTTGGGTTGATTTAACACTGTATCTATAAGATAAATATTGGCTAACGAGATCATTATGTGCTTTGGTTAAGGAATATTTCGATAGTCAGTTGGAAAAGGGCTGACTAAAAAAAAAATTAATGATGGTGGCTGATGCTTCTTAGACAAGTAGGTTGTAAAGATTCAATAGTTTTTTTTTCAGATATAGAAAAGAAACAAAGAAAAAATATACTGGAATTCAAAAATGAGTACATTTATAGGTCATATTAGGTTTGCTTATGTACTTCATGAAATATTTACACATAGTTAAATTACTAGTTTGTATATACTTTATTTAAAAGCATCATTATAAGAATAATCAAAACTTTACATATGAGTAAACTAATACTATCTATCTAGACATTGCATAGATAATCTGTTTTGAACAGATGAATTTAAATATCCCATTTGCATTGTTGCTTTGAAATCCGTGAGCATTTACCAAATTCTATAACCATTGAAAATATGTATGATACTTGCTATGCTGTGAGGTTCTCGAATTGGCTTTTTGAAGAAAAAAGATGTAAACCTCAAAAGCACTCTCAACGCAATTATCCAAATACACATCATTCTCCAGAAACACTTAACAAACATCAATCCATTTGTTTAAGACAGGCATTAGTTTCGATTCCACTACGAAACTGTCAGCGTCTCTCTTGTGTCTATCTAAAGGTCTGCTGGCAATCTTCGTCTTTTAGCTTTCCAACGGGAAATAACATCGCCGACTAGAAAAATAAAACGCCGAACAAAAGAGCGAACAAAGAGAGGTAATGACTATAAGTCTTTAATCACGTTGTCATTGCGACGGGTTGTTTTGTATTTAATGCTCGCTTCAGGCAAAGCTCTTTTGTTGACCCACCAGTATTTTCGCTCGTTAATTACATCTAGTACGTAAAACATGGCCATCAATGGACTTACATTGAAATTGCACGCTGTATACACATCCGTTTATTACAATAGTGCAAGTAAGCAGGCAAAGAGTTGCTAGAATAATGTTTGATAATAAGCAGGAAATTTGTTTTGGAAACAATATTCAGGGATCAGAGAGATATTCCTTTCGTAGATTTGAAAGAACAATGCGGTGGTGTTGTTTTTTTTACATGTCGCAGTTTACGCCATTATATATATATATGTAATATGCATTCCAATGTTCTTGTATATATATATATATATATATATATATATATATATATATATATATATATATATATATATATACCCGTAGCCTGAGTTGAAAGAACAATGCGGTGGCGGTGTTTTTACTTCCACGTCGGAGTTTACGACATTACATATATATATATATATATATATATATATATATATATATATATATATATATTTATATAGATTCTTACATTCTTTATATATATATATATATATATATATATATATATATAATTTATATAGACTAGTATTAGATACTCGCATAATATAAGTGAGTACTTACTACTTGTCTATATAAATTAAATTATATATTTAGCTCCTTTCTTATTAGTCACTCTTAAAAAACCTCGTTATAATTCATGACTTTTAGTAAGATGAGTTATAAAGAATACAGTAGAGAATAGTAGGTTATTCTTGTTGGGAACGCCTTATATGCGCTCAATAAACTGGGATCGAGTTTGATCGAGGTAACTGCTTTATTTTTATTTAGGCCCTTGTGAATTCTTTCACCCTAACTCCAACTAGGGATTAAATAGTACGGCAAACTAGACTTGAGTACATTACATGCACAAGTTATTATAGATGCAGAAACGCTCCAAAACGAAAGCAGTTTTTATTTATTATTAAAACATTGCTTATAGACTTGATAAAATATTTTGCTAATAATTTCAAGTAATTCTAGTAAAGGAAATGCTTTGGTAATGATTGCTTGACCTTTGATTTGATAGAATCTTCATATGTAGTTTACGCTTCAGCGGAGAGCCATTGTCACTCAAGACATATATACATGTGTGTGTGTGTGTGTAAAAATACACTAAAGAACGTATTCTAGTGTATACAAATTGTAATCGTTCATTTAGTAGGGAAATTGCATCATTAGTGGAGCGGGATATATATGTTTTTTCATACCTAGGTTCTAAGTAATAGATTTAACACTTTAGGTCTAGTGATCAGTACATTAGACAACAAAATAACGGCGCATATTAAGTAGAGTGGAGAAAGCTGGGGAACTAAAGTGACTAGAGTTGTATTAAACAAAATTAGGATTAACATACACTCATCAGTGGTATGTAATTGTTGGTTGGTTGGTTTTGTTTTACGGCATATCAACCTTTTTCAGGTTATATAATGCCGAATCTAGTGCTTGTGAAGAACAATTTTTTAATAGAGTATATTTCCTTTTTTTGGTGGGTCAGAGTGGACCTGGGAGCAATGGCAATTAAAAGGTGGCTCCAAAATCCCCGAGCTGGGGCCTCACCATCGCATGTAGTTTAAGCTGATGTCCAGGACCGGGATGTAATGGGGTTAATGAATTTGCCATGATACGTAAGATGGTATGAGAGAAAATAGACGATAAAAAACGAAATGAGGTAATGAATGTTATAGGATCTTACTAACGTAAAAGTTTAGGAGCTAGAGGTGTTGCGTCAAAATATATCAGAAAGAGAATACACGGACAAAGCACCATCAGACAAAATAAAAATTATGTTATAATCAATAAAATAAAGATACATTAATAAAAAAATGCTAATAATAATGATGATGAAGATAAATATAAAACTGTAGAAATTAACTAAAGGTGGTATCGCTAGAGGTAGCAATAATAATAATAATAATAATAATAATAATAATAGGAAGGAGAATAACATTAGTAATAATAATAATATCAACAACAACAACAACAACAACAACAATAATAATAATAATAATAATAATAATAATAATAATAATAATAATAATAATAACAATAATAATAAGTGCAAGCAAAACAGGACATTTGAAAACAAAAAAAGCCAATTTTACCAAAATGTGAACGGAAGAAAAAAAAAACAGAATGACCAAACCCGACACAAACAAAGCGTTACTGGAGTAAGATATGGGGAGACCGAAGAGATCATAATAGAAATACCAAATGACTAAAAGATATGACAGAAGAGTTACAGCAAATAGAAGGGACAGTGAATGAAATAAGCAATGACACGCTCAAGAAGACAATATAAAAAATGGCGTACTGGAAAGCACCAGGACACGACGGGATACATGCATACTGGTTTATATTTACATATATATTTAAAAAAAAAAACTATTTGTTTTTACGACCCAACTCAACATAGTTTACCTCCTAAAATAAAATGAAAATCTACCTTTTTTTTCAGCCAATACGTTTCAATGGCCTTTAAAGATAATCTAAAAAACGGAGTTTTTAAAATAAATAGTATTTAACAGTTTAGCGGCGTGGGACACTTACCTATAGAAATGTAACGTAAAAATGAGACTCCACTTCTTATCACCGTAGCTAGAGATGCTATCGTTAACAGTTTTTTTTTTAAGGTTCGTGGCGGGTGAGGGGTCAAAAAGGGGGGAAAACAGAAATAGGATAGGGGTGGAGTTATAAGTTCAACAAAAGACGTGTTTGTGTAAGGGCGAACTTTACATGTTTTTAAGACTTGCTCTGAAAAGGTCTCATCATTAAATAATACTTAATCAGTTGATTATAATTTCATGATATTTTTAAGGCTGTTAACTCAGACACACACACACACATATACATACACACATACACACACGCAAAACGCGGAACACCCTTACAATGCACGCTCTCTCTTTGTGTTTATCCTTTTCAATTTTTTAAATGTTTTCAATGGGTTAAACTCCTTTTATATAGAGTAATTTTACTTAAATCAAAAGACAATAAGGTTACGACTTTTATATCTCATGTACGAGGGGCGTGCAATAAGTAATGCCCCTGACCCACTTCTCAGAGCAGTAGAGCAATGAAACTAGGCACATTTATTAGTCTTTCTCTACATAGGAACCACCAAGAGCAATGCATTTCTCCCATCGTTTGATGCAGCTCTGGAGACCGTTTTTGTAGAACATCCCAGATTGGTCCTCCAACCACGACATGACTTAGGAAATCAAGGCTGCATCATCTGGGGAACGCTTTACTTTCAAAAACAACTTCATTTCTGGGAAGAGGTGAAAGTCAGAGGGCGCAAGGTCAGGAAAGTAGGGAGGATGTGGAAGGATTTCATAACCTCACGCCCGTGCTTCCGATCTGGCGACATGCGAGTTGTGGACTGAAGCGTTGTCCTACAGAAGGCGGGTACTTTTGCTGATCTTGCCCCGCCTCTTGATTTTGATAGCTTCCCTTCATTTCCTGAAAACTGAAGCATAATAGACTCCTGCAATTGTGGTATCCTTTGCCAAGAAATCTGTCATCACTTCTCCGTCCTGGTCCCAGAAGACTGTGAGCATGACCTAGCCAGCGGAAGGCTGCACCCTTGCCTTCTTTGGAGGTGGTGAGTCAACGTGCTTCCACTGCATTTACTGGGTTTTGTCTCTGGATCATAGTTGTAGACCCAGGTTTAATCCTGTGTAATCAGTGTTTTGAAAAACTTTGACTCATCTTCTTGCCACATCACCAAATTCATCTTTGAGCACTCGACGCGTTCTCGCTTCTGGAATGGTGTGAGCAACCTGTGAATCCATCTGACAGACACCTTATGCATATGCATATGGTCATAGATGATAGTTTCGATAGACCCTGTACTAATCTTGAGATCTTGGGCCATTTGGCGAATAGTAAATCGCCGATCTTCCAAAATGGCAGCCTCAACTTGACGGGCAGATGCCTCATCAATGGCAGAAGGAGGGCGACCAGGTCTGGAAGCTGTTTCCACAGACTTCCGGCCATGTTTGAATTCACAATGCCAGCGTTTTATAAGGTCATATAATGGGGCATTATCACCGTAAGTTTTTTTTCATTTAATAAAAAGTCTCCTGTGGTGTGTGTCCTTTCAAATACAAAAACCGGATCACTGCTCGACATTCAACAGGCTCCATTTCACACCTGACTCAGTTCAAACACCTGTAAAATAGAAACCACTATTAGTTCATAGCTGTAGTTTGCCACAAAACCCGTAGGGATATAAATCATTGCACCTTCAAAATTTCAGCTAGATAACACAACTGGAAGTGGGTCAGGGGCATTACTCATTACACGCCCCTCGTATTCCGTATTATTTTAGCTGGTCGCCATGTTTGTTTTTCTGCGCGCGTGCATTTAATTTTTGCGCGTTGATACCATTTATGCATACTTACTAACAATTTTAATACATTAATTCGGGATACTCACTATTCCATTCTATAGCTAGCTATAATATATATCGACCCAACGGGTTACGAGTAGTCTAATATATATATTTTTACATACATACAAACATACGTACATATATATATATATATATATATATATATATATATATATATATATATATATATATACATATATACAGTAGAGATTTAGAAGGCTACCACGATGCCAGGAATGAATTATAGTCGTTGTTGGTGAAAGGAGACGAAAACAAGTGACAATTTACAAATCAACAAGTACACACACACACACACATACACACACACACATATATATATATATATATATATATATATATTCAGTTGTATTAGGTACAACTGTCTTACTTGTTATGTCTGCGTCAATATCCATTATTAATTTCGGAAAAAAATCCCTTTTCAAATGATGGACGTGACAGATCGATTCAAAGCATGCTAGATGATATGCATACATGACTATAGTATCCATCTACAAGTCACTCAAAAAGTCCAGCGTATTAACGAACCTAGTCTGCCTGGAGAGAGAGAGGGTTTGTGTGGTGCAATAGAGACGGATTCGAAAGTTTTAGATGACCATTCGATCGGCCTCGATCCAATAAATGTTGTCCAGTTGCGGAATCTTAATTATTGTGGGTAGGGTTGAGGATAATTTTATTTTCATTTTTATCATGGAAAACTGAAGGCACATGTTCAGTTCTTGTTTCTGGTTCGCCCGACGTAGATAGCATCACATTGACATTGGAATTTGTATATAATATTACTTCTTTACTTCCAAGTACTTTTCCTAATCAATCGTGATCGTGTTCATTCTCTCTTACCTTTATTTTCTCATACGTCCTCTCGAGCGGAATCCCAAAAGTGTTCTCGTACGTGCTATCAAGTGTGCTGAACGTAATCATTTGTCTGTTCACACGCTCTTTTTGTAATATTTATCTTCGCACATGGCCTGACCTTAACATACAAGCGCTCGCGCTCTGTTACAGCGCATAAAACACGAATGCACGCTAGTATTTTAGTGATAGTAAATATTTCTGATGTCTCAAACATTTAAAATATCGAAGATTACGACTCGTAAACGAGGTCTATCTATTACAAACGTTTTAACTCTAAAAATCTTATTGTTATTAATTTCACAGAAATATTGTCAAATATTTTTCTTCAATTTTTTATTGTGAAATTTATTTTTTCTGTTCTTTTATCATTTTACTTATAATACGGAATATACAATGTCGTGAACAAATATTGACATTGGCTATCAGCAATCCTATAACGAGCATGATAATGCGTTCCGTATATATAAACAGTAGCATTAAACAAGTATAATTAATCTACCTTTAGAATAATGTCTTACTTACATACATAAATCAGAATAGATAAGTGCATTATAGATGCCGAAATATGTTTCTATTTTCTCTCAAAACCACTTTTTTAAATAACCATTTATATGAGTAAAATATTAAACGCGCTTAGTAAATTAGTATGTAATATTATTATTCTAAAACTTATAATAAAATTAAGCTGACCAAATTTTCTGATATTTTTAATATGCATCTCTCGAGATATGAAACGGAATCTATGAAGGCTCGCCTTAAACGAGACGTGGGTCGAAAGATACAACATAACAGGATGCTTTCATTGTTTCTAATCATAAAACCATTGATGAACATGTTAATACCGTATTTTTCACTCACATGATAGAATGGGTGAAGTACGGCTTGTATAGAAACACATGTGAAAATGTAATGTTCCTGCCATTTTCCTTTCTTTAGTTTGTGAATAAATATTCTGTTACGTTTTCCCGCCTGATCATATTAGTTTAGGTCGACGGGCTTCCGGTGTTGATGAGTGTGCTCCTATAAAATTGTTTACGAATTGTTAACGGCCATTGTTGACCAGGTTGCACGCTTAGCGATCTATACGATAAAAGATGGCTGACTGTGTAACGGAGAAGGCAGGGAGGTCATTGCAACTGCTTGCAGTCCATTAACTCGTGACTGGTAGGCGATCCGATGACAGACATATTAGTCTCGAATTACACTGAACTGCATTATCGCTTTGGGAGTTCCTGCGTACCGATCATGATGGCGAGGGGGAAAATGGTAGGATCGAGAGAACCAGAAAGAGAGAGCACACGAAAGAAAAAAAATCGACAAGTATTAAAGCAAAGAGTTGAGGACAAACCATGTACTAAAATACATTTAGTCAGAAACGCGTGAATATAAACGATAAGGGAATTCCATAGAAGCCGGCAGGATTACGTGGCAATTAATGTATTTAATATAAACCTAAAAAAATGGTAATTAAAAAATGAAATGAAATGTTAAAACAACAATATGAAAATATTAAACAGATCAATCGCTTCTAGCCATCAAACGTAAGTTTAGTTTCCTTATGTTGAGCTTCAAAATAACACAGCGGGTTTAAATGTGAATTTGAAACTGCGTTCCGATGAATATTGTGTGAGCATAATTCACTATTAATTAAAGATAAAATAATGAATAATTCCAATAAAAATGTAGTTATCGCCGCATTTTCCAGTGCTTTGGTATTTATAGGAATTTATTGATAAATAATCAACATTACTATTCTCAGGCGGTAGCCATTAAACACAATATGACCAGTTTAATTGAAATAATATAGATTTAAAACATTCTTGTTTCTCACCTAGGAGGGCATTCAATATCGTGGTGTTAAAAGTTGTGTTGCAACATTTCGGCCAGAAGAAATTATCTATAAATATAAAAGCGAAAATGTGTGTATGTATGTTTGTATGTATGTTTGTGCGTCCGACAAAAAAACTTTCGACAGACACGAGGAAAATTAACAAACTCGGTATCATATCAGTGCCCCATCCTTCACTCGATAAATATCAAATAATTGGCCAAACACATACATTTTTTCACCCCGAAAGCGACAATTTTCGACAGAGGGGATCAACAAAACCGGTCCTCTCGCGACGATGACCGGTTCTACGCATGCGTCAGATGACGCCATGACCTGATTTACTTTAAATAGTTGAAAAACTGAACAAATTTCATGTACGTCGCATTAGATCAGTTGGTTAACGCGTTGGTTCGTTATCTAAGCGTTTTGGGTTCGAATCGTATTGTGAAGTGTCTTATTTTTTCGATTTTTTAAATTTAAATATTGAACCAGTGTTATTTAAGCCATTGTTAACGTAACGTTCGTTATTCTGTTTTTTTTTACTTCGCTTATCCACCCCCGACCACACACCCCAAAACACCCGGGTACCCACCGATTTTTTTAAATTTTAATGTTCTCTTTTTTTTCGATTTTACATTTAACATCGTTCGTTTGCCTTATGTTGTTTTTTTTTTTGTTCGGTGTTCTGATTAAGTTTTAACGTTGTTTTCTTTTTCACTTCGCTTATAACAATCAAACCAGGTCATTGACCTCATTTGCTGAATAGCTATTGCTTACATTGTGAGCACATCTGTCAATTTGGTTCTAGCTTAAATAAATTAAAACATCTTTCAATAACTCATTCTGGCTGGCCGATTTTATTTTCAAACTTCGCCTAAGGGCCTCGGGTCTGATCCTACCAACTTTTACTCCCCCCTCCCGGTTTCTTTTTTATTTAACACCACACACACCTCCAAATACCCGGGCAACGCCGGGTACCCCCGCTAGTCATATTCTAAAAGATAAGCATGAAACATAAGCGTCAGTACGTAAAAATTACATATATATGTATATATATATATATATATATATATTATATAAGCAATATAAGAATCGTTTCTTATGAGAAAATTTATGAATAATTAAAATCTTAATAAGTGCAACAAAATGCAAATTAAATTCTATTAGTGCATAACGCACATCTGATTGAGTGTAATTAAATTGTTTTTTTTTAATTCTGGCATCTTCCTTTTTATAGATTAATATTAACATATAGTTTTCGGTAAAAGAGTTTTTCGGTTAAACTTTTTGTTGAATATTTTTCTGGTGAGGCAAAAATCTATTTCCAAGGAATTAAATGTATATATATATATATATATATATATATATATATATATATATATATATATATATATATATATATATATATATACTCTCATTTTGTTTTGACGTAAACAGTATATGTTGCTAAACAGTCATAAGTATGTTTCGGTTTTCTAGTATTTAGTAATAAGAGACCTCTTTAAGCAACATCGCTTATATTCAAAACGAAATGTTTAATGAAAATCAACCTGCTGCATAAAATGTTTAAAAAAAGGGCCACGAGGTGTGGAGAACAAGGGCGATTAAGTGTTGCTTATTACTTATTTATTTATTTTCCCATTCATTATCTTTTAATTATATTGTGTTAGAGGATAAAGCAGGTTGGGTGGGTTTAAGAAGTTAAGTTATTGCGCTAAAACCGATATAGATGTTATCTACAACAAGTGCTTGTTCTGTCTTCCCGCTGCCGGTGTAAAAGCCTATCTGAGCTAGTGTATTATTATTATTATTATTATTTATTATTATTATTATTTTTATTATTATTATTAGTAGTAGTAGTAGTAGGAGTAGTAGTAGTAGTAGTAGTAGTAGTAGTACAATTATTTTGATGTCTTTTGGCGAAAAGGTTAAGGTTCGCCCGGATCCATTGACCATTCCTTGTGCGCCTAAGAATCGGATCAGGGTGGAAGAGTGGAAGAGATGTACGAAAGAAAGAGAGAGGGGAAGAGACAAAAGAAAGTGGGAGAAGCGTTTGATGGAAGAGAAGGGGAGAACAAGAAAGAAGAGGAAACTGAGAAGAAAGAGAGAAAGGTGAGAGAGGGGCATAATATGTTTAATAGTGCTTAATAATATGTTTAGTAGAACGTTCTCTCGACTTTACCAACAACTGCTTTCCTAGACCAGGTTTAATATTGTTAACTATTACGTTAATTAGGTGTATGGTTGTTTATTTATTAGTGTATTTATAAATTTGCTATTTATAGTCTTTAATGTTTTGCAATAATAGGGATTGAAAACTCAGAATATATAACATTACCAAGCCTTTAATGATAAAATGTAATCCTTTGTCATGAGCGCGATAATAATTATTTTAAAAAATAGAAGGTGATTGAGAATTTTGTTGAATTATTTTCTATTAACTAGCAGTTATATTACTTTACTGGATCACACCAAAAACGTATCTATACCCACGTATCCATATATTTATATGTTACATAATTTCCTGGTGGCACACATTAATTATTTGAAGTATTCTTAACGTTTATGTCATATATCGCCGGCCATCATTTATCGTTTAGATTGTGATATATAAAAGACTAGGCTGGGTGCCCGGCGTTGGCTGGACATATGTAGGTGTGTTGAGCTAAAAAAAGTGTAGTAACAGGCATGCTCGAACCCGAGACGTAAAGGAGGAAAAGAAAATTTTAAAAAGAACGTGTCGCGTTAGATGTTGCGCACATCGCCAAAACGGAAGTGACGTAGGTTTAAATTAAGGCGAGACAATCGAAAGGCGAGGGTGAAGGGCTTACAAAATGATGCCGATCTTGTGAAAATCCGTTTTTACGAGACATACAAACATACATACATACATTTAAACAGACAGGCAAGATTTATATTATAGACTAGCAGGGGTGCCCGGTGTTTCCCGGGTGTGTAAAGGTGTGTGTTGAGCAAAAAAAATGTGGTAGTAGGCAGGCAGGCTCGAATCCGTAACGCGAAGGCGGAAAATAAAGTGTAAGAAAATCTGACGTCTTAGCCGATGTCTCCATGACGCAAACGGAAGTCAAAAGCGTTTAAATTAACCGAAGTCAATCCACCGATAGTGATAGCTTGCTAAAATATCGGCGAAAAAATTCGAGCCCTCCTTGTACGAACCGAACAGTTTAGGGTGAAGAAATTAATGTTTTTTGTTCCAATTTTTCGATATTTGTCGTCCGAGATTTAGAGCATCAAAACAATACTGATCTCGTTAGGATCCAGCACCTCTGTCGAAAGTTTTTGCAAGACATACATGCATATATTTGAACACACTGGTGGTATATACATTATAGATTTATCAAGATTGATGTTAGCGGTTTTAAAGTTTTTGTTAGAGAGTTTCTTTATAGTGGAAATAAAACCGTTATAGGGAGAAGAAACAGTTAATATTGATGCAAGCCATCTTTTCATTTCTATTACACATCTTAACTGTCACCGACGTTCTGTTTTTTATTTGTGCTAATTCAGAATCAAAACACTGGCGAAAGAAGGATTCCAAAACTCATGAAAGTAAACAGAATCCAATAAACCAGTGTTCCCATGACACCGGTGACAAAATGATTCGAAAACTCATGAAAGAAAAAGGAATTTAATGAACTATTATTCCACCGTTTCCTGAATGGAAGACATTTTTTTCTGCAAACCGATCATGAGCATTTAATATCCATTTGTGGATCAAAAAGGGACTTCCCACATACACGGCGAACCGGCTATTAAGAGTGGAAACGATTTTTTTAAATTACGATTTTACATTAGAAATTCTTCTCCAGGAACAAACCCAATTTTACCCTAGAAATTTGTCATCCAGGAACAAACCGGATAAAAATCTAAAGAGAAGTTTCGTCTACTGGCTATCTATGGACCAAGACATTACCAACATTATGAAAACCTGCACATGCTGTGCTTTGGCTGCTAATAGTGGTCTAGGATCCACGTTGAATACGCGGCACCAGAAGAGGACTTCAATTACCTAATAGTAGAAGATAGCTACTAAAAATGACTAGATACAGATAACGCACCACAGCAACGACTACAAAGTTGTTTGCTAGTTTTGGGGTTGTGGACTGTCTGGTCCTCGACAATGCTACCCACTTCATCTCGGAACAGTTCAGGAAATTCTGCTAAACATACCAAGTCAGGCATATCGCGACCATCAGTGCCATTCGACGGACCGAGCGAACACTTCGTCAACATTCTTAAAAGGGCATTAAACAAGGCGTACAGCACATCAACGAGCAAGGCACTCCAACAATGTCTCTAAGTTCATAGAATCAGGAAAATCAACACATACCAGATGCCTTATCTCCATCTGAAATTATGTTAGTGTGACATATCAAATCAGTTTTGATAAACGACTGGTCAAATACGCACTTCAGAACAGAACTCTACCATGCTAACCAAACGAGTTAACCTTGGCGATAAAGTCTATTTTAAGCATTTCAAGAACAATGTTTCCTTCTTGGGAACAGGGAACGATCTCCTAAAAAATCACATACATCATTCAAGGCACAAAATTCGAACATAAAAACACCTGAACCAAATGAGGAAACGCATCCGGAAGAGGAAGCAGTACAGGAAAGCGTAGGGGAACTCGAGAAAGTATATGACGTTTTTGACAAATTATGCCAGAACCAAGACGGTCCGGCAGAAATAGTAAGTACACAGACCCCTTGCTTGTCTACCCCCCCAAATAAAATACTAATTTCCCACCTCGGTGTTGTAGAATCAACTAAATACCATCCATAAATACCAGTACTCCTAATGATCCTAGGTAGGACTCTAGTTCCGAAGTTAACCTCGCAGGCTCGTTGGAACGCTAACAATATTTTCATTATGTAACTGTTGTTTGTCTTTTACTAATACATGCCTTGACTTAAATGGTTGTTCTGTTTTTATTGTAGCTAATACCGTGCCACAACAAACTCCCAAGACCTTTTTGTAGCTTAACTACTATAAATATATTATCATTACACAGTAACTGACTCTACAAATGTATTGAGCGTTGTTGAAGTATTGTCTTAAAATCGAAAGATAAAATAGTGTATCACTTCATACCAGATTTCGTGGATACATCTTAATTTAGATATTCACACACACACACACACACACACACACACACACACACACACACACATATATATATATATATATATATATATATATATATATATATATATATATATACTAATTGCATCGTCTTTACACACATTAGCCATCCCAAAGCCCCCAGCAACCTCATCATAGCAATGAGGTCAATCCTCAGCGACACTTAAAACCCGTCTGTGGGCTCGAAGATGACTTTTAAAGCCAGCATTAGACTTGTACAATCTGTCACACATATGGTAGAAAAAGTTGTGCATTAAATCTTGTTTCACTTCTGGCTCCGTTTTTTTATTGTTTTTTTTTAAATTTTTTGCTCACTTTGGTCGTGGCGTGTGTTTTTTTATTGTTAATGTAATCTATTTTGAGACTGGCACGCGATTACGATCCTCAAATTTCTAGCTGTTCCATTCAATGGGAAAAGCCAACACCGAAGGCTTCTCTCGAGCTGATTTTCTAGTGTTCCAAATGCCGTGCTAGCCCTCTGTATGCGAAGACCTATATTCACATCCAGAGACCGATCTCTGGAAATTGTTCTACCCAAGTTCAGAAATGTGTCAACAACATCCAGTCTATTTTCTCAAACATAGACGTTTGGTTCTATGTATGGTATGCCAGGTGCAGGCGTGAACATCACTTCCGTCTTCTTAATGCTGATAGTTAAGCGAAATGCCTCACATGCTGCTGAAAAATAATTCACTATATTTTGCATATCGCGCTGCGAGTGAGACACAAAATCAGCATCATTAGCATAGAGTAGTTAGTTCCCTCGTTAGACCTCCAAATGTTTGTGACTTGGCATTAAATCTTCTTCGATTTAATATTTGCCAGTAGTCCTAAAGCGAAAAAAGCACCTTTATCGTAATCCTTGAATGCGTATGCAAGAAGCACTGCGAAGTAAATTGAGAATAAAGTAGTAGCTGGAATATCACCCTGTTTCACACCGTTGTCAACGGCAAATTCCACAAATAGTTGCCCGTTGTATGCGACGTAACCTTTCATATTTCTGTGGAGTTCTTGAAACATACTGACAAATGTAGAAGGACATAAAATCTTTCCAAGAACTACCTACAAGGCCTGTCTGTTTACGATATCGAATACCTTTATCTGGTCTAGGAATACTTGAAAAAGTCAAAACTGTTGTCCAATGCACATTTCCTGCAGCTGCCTTGCTATAAATATCATATCTACAGTCACCCTACCCTCCCCCGTGTTACCGCATTGCGACTCAGGAATGATTAACGTACAAATTGTTTCGATGAACCTATCCAACAAGACCCTTGCCAGCATCTTCCCTGCCGATTCAAGAATCGTTATTCCACGTTGGTGATACCAGCCAGACTTTAATCCTTTCCCCTTGAAGAGAGAGACTAATCGGGCATTTATCCTATCTTGTTGTACTGGTGAACTAGCCACTAATGACATTTGTTGCAATATTTTGGAGGAGTAATGGGGTATGATCCCACACAGTCGAACGATTCTATTTATAAAAGATGCTGCTAAGAACTGACGAATCAAATTAACTACGCTCTGCTACCAACCCATCAGAAACCAGAATTGCTTCATGAATATTAAACCTTTTCTGGAGCAATTTCACATGTTCTTTCCCGGGTTTCGACACGGTAAGAATATTTTGTCCTGTGGAACTGTCTACTACAAACAAGTCACCTCCCAGGACTTGTGTGTAACAGCGAACCATCTGAAACTGTTTCTGAAAATCAAAATGGCTTACACTTCTAGAACATTTTCATCGAAAGTTGATGGGTTGCAAAACAAATCAGCTCCATCCATCGCTCCTTGATTTCATCTGGATTTTTGATGAGAGTTCGCTTATCTTTCGAGAGTAAAGGTACAAGATGAGCAGGCTTTGGTCTAAACCTTTGCTTAAGAAGATTATAGCGGTCTTTTGTGTCTTTTTCGTCGTAAGCAGATTGAACCTCTGCAAATATGTTACATCACCACATGTTGCATTCTTCTATGCTCTCTCTCTGTAGAAATACCTTATGCTCCTTGTATGTTCTTTCGACGATTGTTCTATTTCTCAGATTGTCAATCAAAAGTTTCTCATGGAGGACCTTTTTGTCCTGCAAGAGAGCCTTTATCTCTTGATCATAATCATCAAACCAATCTTTGTGTAAAGACTACTTCAGACCAAATATCTCCACTACAAAAGTATATACCTGATCTGTAAAAGTTTCCTATGTGTTATATAGCTCCATTGTTCTTAGTATTTCCTCTAAAGCCATGCGAATTGCGGAATCTCTTAGTTTGGAGACATCAACACGTTTTAGAACCCTAATCACTGCCATTCGAATGTTTCTACGTATGCAAAGCTTCACTTTTCAACGTACCAACTCGTGATCAGTTTCACATTCAGCACTACGCAATATCTCCTATGTCATGTGAAACTGATCACGAGTTGGTACGAGTTGATACCTATGCTTTGATGGGGGGGGGCATGTGACTTTAAACTTACGCTTTTGACGAAAGAATGTATTAGACACAGCAAGATTAAATTCCCAACAAATCTGCAGTAAAAGTAAACCATTAGTGTTCACTTTGCCATATGTCATGGTCCTGGCCAACGCGCGCAGTGAAATCGTCGAGAACACTCAGCCTTTCTTTAATCGGTACATCTGCAATGGTATATCGAAGAGTCTCATAAAAGGACATGATGATTTCTTCTGTGGATTACATAGTTGGTGCATTCACTGACAGAACAGACAAGTATCAACCACATAATAGAGGGGTTCTGAGCTTCATGAGACGATCAGTGATTTCAGTTGGATGTTCAATCTTCTCAACAAGAATGGATCTGATCGCAGAGCCAACACCACCGTCCAACTTTTTGCCTTCGGGTTTACATTTCCAGCAAAGTGTGTAACTTGACTACTTCAGTAATTTGATACTCGTCTGATAGACGTGTTTCAGACAAAGCTGCTATATCGATGCTATCGATTATTGTAGCCTATTCATAACTAGTGTCGTTCGTCGTTCTGAACGCGGATTTATTTCCAAATCAAGAAGAGTTCTAACGTTCGAACAACTTAAGTCTGTTTCGTCTTACTTTCTACAAATTTCTTATTTCTGTTGTTTCGGCTGTAGTGAATCGCCGTTAGCCGAAGTAAGCTAACCAGCCCGGTTCTGATAGGAATTTTTAGTAGAACTTTTCGCACACCCTTCCAGACAATGAGTGAGCAGTGCTGTCCATAAATAGGGCTGCTCAGTCACAAAACTATCCACCGGAAAATGTCCCTATCAGAATAAATCAGAATATCATAACGACGTTAAGAAAATATTTTTTCCGCCTATGTGTGAATTACTGTGTGCTCCAAACCGATTACGTATGCACATGTCGTAATGCCTTTCTCGCCATTGAACCATTAAGATATCTATACTTCGATGCATTTAAGTGCCAGAAGCGACACTAGTAACACTCACTAAATCCCGCAACTATGACCCACTGACCAGCTGAAAAAGCAAGATTATTGGAAAATGCGTGGATCACAGGTTTTAGTTCAGACGCTCCGTCTCCTAGATGGATGTCAGCACAGTTACTTAGGACCCATAACTCCTAGGGGTATAAATGTGCCCACTTACACCAACCAGGGAATTGCTACGTACCGGCCCCTATATATATATATATATATATATATATATATATATATATATATATATATATATATATATATATATATCATTGTTCATTAAATTTTCAACCGAAAGAAGTCTTAAAATAACAAAATAAAATTTTGCAAAAAGAATTCAGATCATGAAAAACTGTGATAAGGGGTAGTAATTTCTGATGCCACGTTTCTTATCGACAGTATTATAATTCATAGCACAAGCGTCACTATTTGATTATTTGAAATAGTAAATTATTATTTTGTTTAACATTTTTTCATTTATATATATATATATATATATATATATATATATGCATTCAAATTAATTCTTGCTGTATCTAACGAAAACTATATTTTTAAAAGAAATACATTACATTTCCTTAGATGTTACGATGTAAAAAAATATAAATTTACATGGGTTCAATTTTGGCACCTTTGTGAATTTTCTGTTTTCTGGGTCTAATAACTTAATCTGACAAATATCCATTGCTGATGTATGACCTTAAATAAGTAGTTCTTAGTTTTTCCTACATGCGGTTACATGCATGTTTACAGGTATTTCCCCGGAAAAATACTTATCTAATTTCATAATCATAACTTATAACTGCACGATAAAAAACAGATATCATCGAAATTGCAATGGTTTATTCATAGTTTGTGATATACTTAATATATATTTTAACGTGTTTCAATTTTCTGTTGATCCTGGATATGACCTTAAACTATATCTGATGGTGAGGCCCCAACTTTGGGGAGTTGGGGAGTGTGGAGCCACCCTTTAATTGCCATTGCTCCCAGGTCCACTCTGACCCGGAGTGGTAGTACCTGTTAGGGTCCCAACTATGGGTTGAATAGAAACCGACTTGAAAAAACAAATATATTCTATTAAAAAATTATTCTTCAACATAACTGGAATCGGCATTAAATAACCCGGAAAGGGTTGATATCCCGTAAAACAAAAACAACCAACCAACCAACCAATATTCTGTTAAAATATCGATGTCTATAAAACATACACAAACAAACATTAAACTTTATATATAAAGATATTTACATCTTCCTCCCAACTTTAATTTTGAAGTCTTAATACAGTTTTCTCTTATTCTGCATCTCGTCATTTTCATTTATACCTTTATTATCTTTGTTTGTAAATCTTTTTACTCATCTCCTGTTCTCTCTGATTCTCGTGCACAACTTTCTTATATCTTTTCTCCATGATTATCTGTCTCCTGTTTGTTCTTCGCTACCCTCTCTATATTTCGTGTTTCTATCGCTTTTCTTGAAATTCGCATACATGAAACGGAAATAATTGCCTAGGCTGGTTTTCAATTACACGCATGCGCATCCACAATTGCTTGTATTCCGGCCTTTTCCACTTTCATCACCACCACCACAACTATACTTTCCGTCCCGGTCGGCGGTTATCGCACACTTGTACTCGTGCGCGACACTAAAATAGCCACCGTATAACTGGAGATCGCGAATGCCCGTAAGAGTTGAGTCCACTTCAATATGGCGGCGTTTCCTAATGAAAAATTCGACATATATATATTTTTTTCTTTCACCAATATCGAATAACAAAGATTATAAAAAAACTGAAAATAAAGTGAACTAGAATAAATGACGGAAATGGATGCATATTGGTAGCGAAATAAACAATGGGCACTAGAGGCAAGAATTTACGATGGCTTAGTAAAGACATTAGGGTGGGAAGGAAAGCAGTTTGGTAAGGAAATGTGTATGGGAGGATGAATTGAAACAAACGAAATGTTGGTATTAAATGCTGAAAGGTTGAGGGAAAGAAGCTGGGGTTAGTTTGATTAATTCGTAGGAGACTGAGAATTCATGTCTGCTAAAATGAGCAGTGAATAGGCCAATATGTTTAGTAATAGAAAATAATGAAAGTAATGTAGGTAGAAGGAAAAACTCTGACAAGAATAGGAATACGTATATTATACACTTCGTCTTTCTTACTAGAAGGTGCTTTCAATAAGTGTATTTACTGTTTTCGCACAGGGATTTTAAATCGTCGTAGAATCTTGAAAATGTAGTATGTTATTGCTATACATCTTATGAGATGGCGTACTAATGTTTACAAATGTGAATACACCTTACTAATGACTGTTTGTCATAGCTGGTGAATTTCAAAAATGCATAATAACTGTGATGATATTTTAGAGGAAAAATAAGCAATATAATTTTGTTTAACTGATAAATGTAACAGAAACGTATGGAATGCGTCGGGCTGCTTCTGGACCATCTTGCATTAATCGAACATCATTTCCGAGTTGCAGACGAGATGGGGAGGGTTAAGAAAGTTAGAACCCTAGATTAGATTGCCAAAATAAATAATTCTATAGATAAGGACAACAATGTGCCTATGAGACAATATATGCGCTGTTTAATGTCTGTGTGGAGACTGTATACTCAATTATCGCGAAGACCTAACGATGCGGAACATTTGCGCAAAGGTTATGCCAAGGCTGCTCAGAGAAGATCAAGAAATAAGACGTTGTCTTGACAACAGGGAGATTGCGGAACTGATACATTCAGCTCTCCATAGTCCAGGGTTAGCGCCCTGTGACTTTTGGTTATTCCCTAAGCCCAAGGAAGATTTTATAGGGTATCATTATTCGGCAATTGAGGAGATGAAAGAGGCTATGATGAGGGTAATTGACACGTTCACATAAGATGTATTATATATGGCTTTCCAGAAGTTCTTGGGGCGGTACACTCAGTTCATTTCTGTTGAAGGAGATTACCTCGAATTAGAATAGAGTTCTGTGGGTGTACTATCAATAAAAGTGCCCATATAGAACAATTTCTCCAAACTTATTTCAGGTATCTCGTACTAGATCTCGAAAGTTCACATTCTTTCTATTTACCCTTTTGTGTCATTTAGTTTGAGTAACATGATCGTTCGCCAGGAGAGTCACTGAGTTTGTCCGTTTCGCTTGAACGTCTCTGAAACGGTTGTTTAGTCATTAAGGCGGGAACCAGCTTCGCAAATATGCACGCCCACTTTTTACTAAGGGGTTGATATAACGTTGTCGCTCTTACATAAAGGATGAATCAGAAAGGTTGATTTGAAGTCAGTTACCTCTGGTTGTGAGACTTGTTCCCAAGTCTTCTGTCCGTCCTTACGGGCAGCATGACTGTTTTTATTGGGCTGGAATTTAATGCTTGTATAACATAATCGACAACACAATGTTCTTTTTCGCATGAAAATAGAATTATTTGATTTTTAACATTTAAGGAGAATTATTGATTTGGTGATTAAAGACCACCCCCTACGCGCTGACGGCCCAAACTGCTATACATCTGTAGCCGACGACTTTCGCAGTGAAACTTTTCATTGCAATTCTTCTAAATTGTAAGTGGGGGAAAGAAAGCGAAACAAAATCGAACAGACAGATAGGGATAGAGATAGAGAAAAAGAAAGAAAGAGAGATAGATAGATAGATAGAGAGAGAGGGAGAGAGAGAGAAGCGTGTATACACGCGTCATGAAAATCATTGAAATAGTGTCATTGTAATCAATTTTAACGACACCAGCCAAGGTTGACCGTTGTCCATTTTGCACCGGTTACATAAACACTTTTGGATCAAACGCCGCGACCTGAATACTTAGTCCTAGTTAATATACGCGGAAATTTTAAATATATGCACCAGCGTATATTTGCATATCTTTACATAAGTACAGGTCAATATGGTAATCAGATAATACACGTGGGGAAACATAATCATTATGTCATATTTGGCAATTTTTAATGATACCCTTTTACTGCGGAATTTCTTCTGGTATAATATTCTATTTTAATTTATTATTATGATCTATTTTTAGTTTTCCAACTAAGAATAGGCTAATTCTTTCTTCGTCGCAATACAGTAAATCTTCTGAATTTTCTATTCCCGATTAATCACCCAACACCAATATGTATGCATATATATATATATATATATATATATATATATATATATATATATATATATATATATATATTCAGAACACTGAACTTGTATAATTAAACCCCCGCAAAGAGTAGCAATCAATCAGTCACACACAAAATTATCAAGAAGGGCTAAAGAGGATAAAAAGACGAAGGACAAGCATTAAATTGACCCTCATCTGATAAAAGCGAAGAGGACTGGAAGCTGGGAGAGGGTTATTGCCACCTAAATGCGAACAAACCCCCATAGTCACTACGAACTAGAAATTCATGGTAAACATCTGTTTTGATAAAGTAATTAATTTGCAAAGTGTATAAAAAGAGATGAAGAACATGATAATCTACAGAGTACTATTGTTACTCAGACTCCAGGTAACACCCCAGGTGTTTTAAAGATAAAGTGGTGATGGACTGTGTGAGAACTCTTAGTAAGTCATAAAAATAAACACATGTAAAAAATAACTACGAATACATATTTCGCGTGGTTATTTTTCACTGCAACCGTCAACAACGACGAGGATATCAATTATAAACTTGGTCAAAAGACCGTACAGTATTATAGAAAGCTAAAAAGGGGTACAATGCAGGGCAAGCAATATTAACGTACATCTATTCCTTCAAAATCCTAGGTGTACAGTTCATATTTACACAGAAACTGTTGTTATACGTTGATAGCAACTGCTCCGATAATTTTAAGGTTAGTATTCGATAAGGCATTGTGCCAAATCGAAAATTCCTCACATGAGTATTTCAACCGTAATGTTGCCACTGCAAGAAATGCTCAAAAATGCCAGATACTGGGCTTCTAATACACTTGGTTGTTGTCTGTGTATGCGCATCGAAGTGTGAATTGTTGGAAAAATCCCACCTTGATGGTACGCCCTACATATTAACCTTTCTATTGACTATTAAGGGGATTAGGAAAGAAACGATTCTATTCATGAGCTCTTACCGACCATTAATTCTAAAGCATAATGCGAAACGTCAATAGATATTTTTGCGACAGCTCATGACAGCTAGTAAAAATCATAACAGGACATTTTAAGATCAATGAAAATGTTAACTTCTAAAGGCACCCCAACTGAAAATCTAAGAAAATATTGGATCCAAACAATTAAAACGTAAAAAATATTGCTCTGTATAATATTTAGACTTGATCGATGCAAGATCCTAAGCAATACTAATAGGAGTATGCTTAGAAAACATCCTACACTATTCACCACATAATTATGTATAATAGAATACTCAGTCTAGCGAACAAGGTCTATACTTATTTATTATTTCGCATATACTACCAGCTATAAGGATGCCATGTTACATGGAAAAGGCTGGCCCCTTCAGATGTACATAAGAAGAATACTAGATAAGTGAAAATGAGATTAGGATAAGCCTAGAATCGAACCCTGTAGCCAAGGTTAAGAAATTAAATGTTAGTAACTATGTCGTTTATCCGATTCTTTTAGAAATCTGAATATAAAAATGTCACTTAAAAGAATGGAAAATGCAAATTAAAAATGTATTGTGCAAAAAAAATATGTTATATATTAAATTGAGGATTCTTTTCTTTGCCAAAAGTGTGTTTGGACAAACATATGTAAAGCCACGTGTAAATTAGTCACGTGTAAAAACACACTTCTGACATCATAAACAAATGGCATTTCTCAATATAGAATTCTATGGGCTTGGAGTCAGTCAGAGTTTGTCAGAGTTTATTAGCCAAGAGTTGACACAGTGACTTAGAGAGGAGAGCCCCTAAGATGCGAAGGATAGAAGATTAGACAATGTAGATACGCGCTAAGTTCCTGACTTCATCGTTCGGCCCTGTATAATATTATATATTTTAGAGTATGTCTGAATAATAAAAGCTAAAGGGTTTTATAGTGATGAATTTCTAATTTGGAAAGTGTAGTTTACCGCAGTTTGCTTTTGAATTCTTACTCTCTATTCCGTCTTATAATCGATAATCAATACCTTTATATATATATATATAAATATATATATATATATATATATATATATATATTAGAATATAATTTTGTCTTTGAGTGTTTAGTGTATGCAAACGTAAACCGAGTGTGTATATACATACAAACACATTATATATATATATATATATATATATACATATATATATATATATATATATATATATATATATATAAATATTATTTCGTTAAAATATATATATATATATATATATATATATATCTTTTAACGAAATAATATTTAAGCCTGTCCAAATGGTTAAGAAACAACATTGAAGAAATACGTCTTAGTGTAAACCTGTATATACTGTTGTCTGGGTTACTGCGAAATTATAATATATATACATCTACATATAATATTTTTTGGCCCAAACAATTTTTGATTCCGACGTTATAAATCATGCAACATAATAAATATATATTGACCATATAATTACGTACATACTTATATCTAAGACAGTGTAAGGTAGTGAATAAATGTACAATGGGGTGATTACAAAATTTTGAAACTTAAAAGAATAACAGAAAACATTTCATTAATACTGCACATGAATTAAAAAAAAATATTTCCACGATATTCTTTCTACTTTAAATGTTTATCTTTCATTCATTTATATTGGCGTTTAATATTATGATATGAGTTTACTTTTGCACCAATTTTTTTTTATGCTTGACGATAGTACCTCATCTCGTTCAAGATATGTATATATATATATATATATATATATATATATTGTCATCCACATACATTACTGTTTCGTTGTATCACAACTCATCAGTGCGGCTCGACAAACACCTTTCCTTAGCCGTGGATTGAACCTACAACCGTTGGATTGACAGTCGGCAAGTCCTACCATTCGGCTAGAGTATGTATAAAATCCACAACCTCCCGTCGCAAAGTGCTCGAACAATCAGCTCGTTTACAAATAAATTAATAGTGGGCATCGCTTAATCGCTTTAAATACGCGTCGGATGAAAATATATTTAAAAAGTGCTCAAAACAAAGTGTATTAAATCGACACCCTCCCGTCGCAAAGTGCTCGAACCAGCAGCTCGCTTATATATATATATATATATATATATATATATATATATATATATATATATATATATATATATATATATATATATATATATATATACATATGAATATATATATATATATTCATATGTATATATATATGCTTATGTATGTATGCATGTATGTATATATATATACATATATATATATATATATATATATATATATATATATCAACACCTTCCCGTTGCAAAGTGCTTTAACCATCAGCTTATATATATATATATATATATATATATATATATATATATATATATATATATATATATATATATAGCTTAAACGATGAGAGGAGTGTAGCTTAAATAATAAAAGTAAGAAAAGTCTCTAAGCATAAAACGAAATGCGAAACCATATTGAAAATAATTTATTTCAAACAATTATTTTACTTATTACAGTTCGTGTGCTATTATAAACAATAAAAATAACTTTTTATATTTACATTTCTAGAAACATCTTAGTTTTAAAACTTGATTCTATAACGAATCAATAAAATAGAATGATTGTATTTTATTATTTACATGTTTCATATCAAAACATGAATTCCATAAATGTTTTTGAAAATAATATATTAAACATAAATTGCATAAATGTTATTTTCAAATTATTAAATATTAAAAAAGTATTCAACATAAATAACCAATAGAAAAAACTTTATTGTTTAAGTTTCACAGATTAGGTATTTTACGAGTTTTTCCACTTAATGTCGTCATAAATAATGTATGAAAGCTTGATATTCTATTTATCATACAATACCTTTTTATAAACATTTATATAAAGAATTTCTATGAAAAAACTTCTTATGCTTTGATAACTTATGCTGACTAACGTTCGTTCCTTATTTAGCAAAACCTAGTACACTTCTGACGTACCTACTTGGTATACTGAATTTATGGATTCAACCAATTGGCAATCTAATTCAAACATGTAGATAAGCAACCTAAAAATGTCTTCCATTTATAATGTTGTTCTAAGTAAAGTTTCAGATCTCCTTGGGAATGTTATATTTTGTGAGTCGATGCAAAGAAAAATATAAAACGAGAAAAACAATTCATAATCCTCTTACACATAAATTCAGTGTGTTTAAGAAAAAACCAAACAACGTAAACTCCATTGCGTCATCTTCATCACAGGTTGCTTTAATTTAAATAAAAAAGCTAATATGTGCGTCTGTCTGTCTGTCTCCATATTTTCAGACTCTATCTTTTCCGAACCTAAAAGTCGCAAAACGACGCTTGGGGGCCTTAAATCATTGGATGTTTTACGGAGATGCTTGTATGGGTCTTTAGCCGGTTAAAATAGGGTTTAAATGGGAAAAATGAGACAAACATGAAAAAAAAAAAACTGTTCAACATTTGTTACATTCATCTTAGTTTATTTTTAATTTTTTTTTTAGTTTTAGTTCATGTGCGTATCCAACTTTTAATACTAGAGTTTAGGTTTGATTCTAGTTGATTTTTTAAATTACATTTTCACCTCAAACAAGGCCACTTTGTTGTAGGGGGCTACTATCAGGGGCAACAACTACTGGGGTACTATGTTGGGATTTGGGCAGCAGGATGTCGGTTCACGTTACACTTGAACTTCTGCGTGTCACAACAGTTGGGGAAGTAGTGCCCTGGAATGGAATTCCAGACATTAGCGGTTCTAGGGAAGAAATTACTGGAGTAGAAAGATCTTTTACATCTAGGGATCTCTACAGTGTTGAGGTGGGATTTAGCTGCCTGTCGCGTTTGTCGATGGTATCTACGTCGTGGGGGTACAAATGTCTGCAGTTCGCCAGAGCATTCACAATTAAAATATTTGCAGAGGGGTGCAACATTACGTCGATGGGACAGAGGCTGAAGCTTAGATGCCAGTTCAGGGCCTATCAGATTTGGGACTCTCTTTTGAACCTTGTCTAGGAGCGAGAGACTAGTAGCAGATGCACCAGCCCAAATGTGGCAACAATACTCCATACATGGTCGATAAAACTGGCAGAGGGATGCAACATTTCGTCAGTGAGACAGGGGCTGAATTTATATGATAGTTCAGGACCTATTAGGGTGACGACTCTCTTTTGGACCCTGTTAAGGAGCGAGAGACTAGTAGCAGATGCACCAGCACAAATGTGACAGCAATACTCCATACATGGGCGAATGGTGCGTTGTAGAGGTACAGGATACTTTCGGGTGTTAGTAGTTTTAAATACTTTTTTCTTTACTTTTGGAATCACGAGTCTATAACAATAAGCCAAGGAAGGAATGCTGCTGCCATATCTTGACAGGAGCTGCTAAAAACAGCCTATCCTGCCGTGACAGAGTACAAAAAAGACTTCGTGGCTTAGTGGGGGATGCGCTTTTCTCTTCTCTGCAACCTCTCTCACACAGAAGCGGCGTTGCAAGCCTATCTTTGTTTTATCGTTATTTCCATGGCAGGTGCTCGTCTCAACTCCAATGTCTGGTCCCCCCTCGCCAATCTTTTACAAAAAAAAAAACAGCCGTCTAGCTGAATTCACTGTCAAAAACTTTCCCCACTCTTTATCTATGCCTAAATCAAAACGTAGATTCCATGAACTAAGCTTCTTTCTTAGAACTGCACGCCTGTGGAACTCTGTTCAATCTGCCTGCTTCCCACCGGACTACAACTTGGATGTGTTCAAGTCCAACGTAAACAAATTCCTGATGAACCGTCCCCTGAAGTAGGCACCCTAAAATATCCACACTAACGTACTGTACTTACAATAACCCTTATCCATGAGTGGCTTCCGGACCTTGATAAGTGATGACCACCTTGTAAACAAGAAATATCACATTTAAGCGTATTTTACGACAGGCTAAAGCCTAACATCCCCATGCTAGAGTAAGATAAGCATAAAATACTGTAAGCGTTAGTATCAGTATAATAGTCTCAAATAATATAATAAAAAGAAACCGATTTTGTAGACTAAGCGATGTGTTTCCATTAATTTAAAATGCGTACACATTGAAATTCGTACACATTAAACTGCGTACACATTGAAATGAGAAATCTAAGAGATTTCGATATGTTCTCATGGGTAATCGGTGACAGATTCCTTCACTTGTCAAAGCTATTATAATTAAATCATTCGGTTTCGTTCGGATTATTGGCAATTTTGTCACAATTAATTTGGATAACAGATGCGACATTGTATCTTCCTTGTCGAGTTCACATTATCGTTATCGGATTAAATTTTCAAATTAGAACAAAAAATGCTCGCTCGTTTGAGGATCGATTTGTCGTGTTTCTCGTCGAATATATCATTATAACAATGATTATCGACGAGTAATTAAAACTGAACACAATAACACACACAACACCGTATATATATATATATATATATATATATATATATATATATATATATATATATAGTTTTTGGTTTAAGCGATATGTGTTCAATGAATTCAATTATTTACGAAAGTGCATTTTTAGCTAAATGCGAGTTGGGAATAATTTTCCCTTTTTAACCACTTCTGTATCCCCATATAGGGGGGCGGTATATATATTATTTTTAAAATGCAATTGTCCAATGACACGTGTTTCGTCGTCTACGACACATTAGAGTGGATGTGTTTAGTGAGATTCGAAATCGGGACCCCACGGGAATGAGGCTAAACCCTAACACCTAGACCATCTCGCCAACTGTCTGGACATATCGCGATTTACTTAGATGTTTTTTTTTTGTTTTGGTTTTAGCAATATGTTTTGAATGAATTCAATTATTTAAGAAACAGACAGATATGCAGACAGTATATTTAGGCAGCATTTTTATTCTCTCGTAAATATTCTTTTCCGTTTCTCTCGTTACTCGTTTTTATTCTATTTGGCCGGCAATGTTGAACGTTCTGTTCGAGTGTAAAAAAAAAAACAAAAAAAAGAAAAACTACTACCGCTAGGAACGTTTACTTCTTGTGATGAATTTAAAAAAAAATGTGGTCAATGAATTTATTGAAAAAGTCGATCAAAATCGTTAATTATGGTTAAAAACACTTCCACTCATGTTGCCCCTGATTGATGGTCGGTTGTGTTATGGGAACGAGTAAGGCTTCCCTGAAGACGACTTATGGAAGTAAAACACGTTCGCAACAATGGAACATTTTGTTCTACACTCGAACAAAACTTTCTAACATTAGCCTTTTAAATGAAAAAAAAACGGATCACCAACGGAGACAAACAGGAATTAAGCCTGCTGTCCAATGAAACCTGCTTATACATATGTGTATATATATATATATATATATATATATATATATATATATAAATATATATATATATATAAATATATATATATATATATATAATAAGTAAGTAAGTAAGATGATCGATGATTTATAATTAAAATCAAAAATTAAAAATCGGCTTCATAAGGAAGAACAAACAAAACCAATAAATTGTACGATCGTTTCGGAAACGATGTTTTTATTTTGATAGACATCGAGTCTTTGACAATAATTTTATCATATAGATTTTGGAAACAAAGTCAGCTCATCAGCAAATATATATATATATATATATATATATATATATATATATATATATATATATATGAAATAAAATGGAGGTGGAAGGACCTGGATACTCAACGTTTCGCCCGATTTATGCGGGCTTCTTCAAGAGGGATGGTCATTGACGAGAGAGTCGGAGGATTGGGGCTATATATAATGATGGGGGAGAGCAGCGTGTTTTCCTTATGTAAATTAGATGTCATATATACATGTATATACATTTTATGAGAGAAGAACTAATTAGAGTAAACTAGTGTAGTGGATTACGTCTAAAAGATAAAATATCGTAGAGATTAAAAATTGTGTTTGGAAATATAGCGGTGATAGATTAAATAAATAAAATGACACGAGATTACGAAAGAGGTTTTTTTTTAAATTAGAAATAATTGAATTGGGATAAAATAGCGCAGTAACTTAAAAGATGGTGTCTAAAAATAAGAATAGGAGGTGATGAAAAATAGATGATGATAAAATACAGTAAATAAGTAAAATAAAAATAAAATTAAGTGAAATTACGAATTTTTTTTTTGTTCGCGTTTAACCGGTGTCTTAGTTGTTTTCTTTAATAATTATTTTCAACAGAAAGGGAGCACCGTGGAAAAAACCTTTTCTTTGCTTAATTATATTGCTGGAATGGGAGATTATAGCTGACTCAATTAAACGTCGTGTGGATCTGTTATGTATGTGTTTAAGGAAAGTTGCTTTGTTAAAATCAAAATGATGGTCGTTTTCCATGATGTGACAAAATATGGTGTTGAGTGTATTGTTGTTTTTTACATCTCTTTTGTGTTCATATATTCTTTTATTTAAATTACGTTTAGTTTCTCCTACGTATATTCTTCCACAATCAAGGCAGGGTATGGAATATATTCCGGCTTTGGTGTTAATGTTGGTATTAGTTATAATTTTACGTGTTAGATCCTTAATTGTTAAAGAGTTTAGTTTTGTTATTTGAATGTCTGTCTTATTTAGGTTCTTATAGATTGTGTCGTTGTTTTTATTAATTGGTAATGTTAATTGTCTGTTGTGTGTCTGGCTATTTAAGGAATGGTCTCGGTTTCTGTTATGGTAAATTTTTCGTGCTTTTCTTTTTGTATTTGCCAAAAAATGTTGAGGGTATTGCAAGTTCATGAATGTACGTTCGATATACTCAAATTCTTCCACGATGTATTCTTCACTGCATATTCTCAGGGCCCTATGAAAAAATCCTATTAGAATACCTCTTTTTACTTTATCATCGTGATGAGAGTAAAAGTGTATGCAATCATTTTTATTCGTGACTTTCCGATGGACTTTAAAACTTAGATGATCATTGTTATTTATGATGTTGATGTCCGGAAAAGGTATGGAGTTGTTATTTTCTCTTTCATACGTATAGTTAATAGTGGGTTCAATCTTGTTTAATTTATCAGTGATATTCTCTATTTTAGAAGATATAGGGAGAAAAATTAAAATATCATCAATATATCTATAGTAGGAGGTACCCTTGGGCAATTTATATTTCATGGGTCCGGTATCTATGAATTCTAAAAATAGACATGCCAAAACCCCACTTAGAGGGTTACCCATGGGCAGTCCAAATTTTTGTTTGTAGCAGAGTCCATCGAATGTGAAATATGTCATGTCAATGCATATACTTATAATTTTAATTATATTATCTATCGGCAAAGGTAATTTAATTTTTATTTTATTGAAGTGTTTTGAAAGAAGGTTGAGACATTTCTTCGTAGGGATATTGGTGTATAAAGATTCTATATCGAGACTATTCATGGTTTTATTTTTCATATCTATGTTTTTTTATCTTATTAAGAAGGTCGCCAGAGTTTCTTATATGGGAATTGCTAATTGTGCCCAATAATGGCGTTAGGAGTTTTGTGATCGCTCTTGCTATCTTATGGGTGGCACTGTCAATGCCAGAGATGATTGGGCGTATTGGATTATTATTTTTATGTGTTTTGGGTAAACCATATATGGTCGGGATTTTAGGATGGTATTCTATATAGGTAGTCCATATTTTATCATTATGTATTAATTTCTTGTAAGATTTGGTAAATTTGTCAATTTCTTTATGTATTATTTCGGAGGTAGTTTTTTCATATGTGAGTTTATCTTGTAATAGTTGAAGTATTTTATTTTTGTATTCAGTTGTTTCCATTATTACAATCCCCCCACCTTTGTCAGCAGGTGAGACGATAATATTATGGTTGTTAGCCATGTGTGATAATGCATTTATGTATCGTTTTGATAGGGTGATATCCCTGGTTTGGGCGGTGGTCCTGGATATTATACCCTGGATGAAACCTTTCATAAAGTCGGTATCTTTGTGTTTATAGTTTCGAGCGATTGTGTTGGTTGTTATCTTTGGATAGATTCCCGTTGCAAATTTTAAACCAAGGCTGAGGGCTTCTGTCTCGGTGTTTGATAGTGGCCGGTTTGTAAGATTTTGTATGAGTTTTGGTCGTCCAATAGAACCCCATTTGCTGTTGGAGATTAGATTGGATAGTTTTCTGTTAAGTTTTCTGTTGTGGGTAGAGTTGAAAGATATAATCCGTCGTTTAATTTTAGAGGCTGTATTCCTAGAAATAGAGTGGTTCATGTGTAGATCGTCTGCTAGTGATTTGGCAATAGTTCGTAAATAAGTTGCTTTGTTTCTAAGAGTTTGTGCTGATGCGCTTAGATACTGCTCAATGTGTTCAGGCAAAATATGGTGGGAGGATTGGAAGATCTTATTGGTACATTTGGGAATTACCTTCTCGTCAATACATCGTTGTAAGAAAGAACTCCTGTTTGTGTTGGAGTGAGCTGCGATCAGTGTGTTAGTATATTTACGCAGCTTTCTTTTGTAAAGTTATCCTTCCATTCCGACAGTATGATTGTTGAGCTGGATTAAATCCGACGATATGAAATAAAATGGAGGTGGAAGGACCTGGATACTCAACGTTTCGTCCGATTTATGCGGGCTTCTTCAAGAGGGATGGTCATTGACGAGAGAGTCGGAGGATTGGGGCTATATATAATGATGGGGGAGAGCAGCGTGTTTTCCTTATGTAAATTAGATGTCATATATACATGTATATACATTTTATGAGAGAAGAACTAATTAGAGTAAACTAGTGTAGTGGATTACGTCTAAAAGATAAAATATCGTAGAGATTAAAAATTGTGTTTGGAAATATAGCGGTGATAGATTAAATAAATAAAATGACACGAGATTACGAAAGAAGCTTTTTTTTTAAATTAGAAATAATTGAATTGGGATAAAATAGCGCAGTAACTTAAAAGATGGTGTCTAAAAATAAGAATAGGAGGTGATAAAATGGAGTCTAAAAATAGATAATGATAAAATACAGTAAATAAGTAAAAAAAAAATAACCATAACCGAAACCGAGACCATTCCTTAAATAGCCAGACACACAACAGACAGTTAACATTACCAACTAATAAAAACAACGACACAATCTATAAGAACGTGTCAAAGAGATCGACGTAAGGGGGGGGGTGACTGGACGAATTATTATGTCGGGCTTCAAGTGAGACAAACATATACATACGTATATGCATGTCAGCAACGATATCGGACACAGAAACAAAAACCCGCACATGTGTGGGTAAAGAAATAATAAAACCTTACACAACATTTTGCATGGGTAATTTGATTGTTTTTTTTTCTGAAACATAACTCATATTAATCACAATAAAGTTAATAATTTTAAATTAAAATTTCCAGTAATGTAAATTAAAGATCCAATAATAATAATAATAATAATAATAATAATAATAATAATAATATGTTTGTAGACCCGTGCTAGGGGTAAAAAATTAAAGAAACCGCAATTAGTGTAAAGTGCATTAATATAATATGTATTTATCATAAAGAATACAGGAGCCACTCAGTGGTATGAGAGGAACGTGTCCGATGCATGCGGTTAAACATGGTATGAATATCTCCATCTACTCTCTAAAACCAGTGGTATTCATAGGACTGGTTAATTCCACTTATTTCTCAAGTAGGGGTGATTTGTACCTCAAAACAAATAATAATAATAATAATAATAATAATAATAATAATAATAATAATAATAATAACTAGCGGGACCTTTGGAAATTCCACAGCAGCATTTTTCATATGTAATATATTGTTTCTGGGCATGCTTTGAGCGTTCTGTTCAGCATGAATGAAGGCACAATCATATTATCCTAGTTTTTTTTTATTAAAACTGTATCGCCCCCTTACTAAAATAATAACTTTGATATATTATCTAGACTGATTATTTCCTTACAAACACACAAATCAATTAACTAATATTTCATCATTTTTCATAATTCTTGGATAGGTTACTAATTTTGACAATAATTTTTCATAATTTAAGCCCTCCTTACCTTCTTTTCCCTTTACTTATATAATAAATTTGATATATCGTCTAGGCTGATTATGTTATTATAAACACACCAATCAATTAAATCACATTTCGTCATTTTTCTTAATTATTTGATATGTTACTAATTTCGACAATATTTTTTTAAAATTTAAACCATCCTCGTCGCCCTCTCTTACTAAAAATAACTTTGATATATTGTCTGGGCTGATTATTTCATAAACAACACAACTCTCAATTAACTCCCAATTCATCATTTTTCTTAATTCTTGGATATGTTACTGATTTCGAAAATGTTTTTTTAATATTTTAACCCACATTATCAACCGCTACTACTAAAATAATAACTTTGATATATTATCTGGGATGAGTATTTCATTTCAAACACACCAATCAATTAACTCACATTTTGTGATTTTTCATAATTCCTGGATATGTTACTAATGTCGACAATCATTTCCCATCATTTTAACCCACATAATCGCCCCACTTACTAAAATAATAACTTTGATATATTGTATGGTCTGATTGTTTCATTGCAAACACACTAATGCATTAAATAACATATTACATTTTTCATAATTAAAAGCATCCTTATCGCCCTCTCTTACTAGCATAATTCCTTTGATATATTTCATGGGCTAATTATTTTATTTTAAACACACACTCGACTAACACACATTCGACTAACACACATTTAATCTTTGTTCATAATCCTGGATATGTTACTAATTTCGACAATAATATTTATTATTAAAAAAACACATTATGCCTCTCCCGCCTACTTATATAATATATGTGATATATTGTCTGGGCGTATTATATCATTACAAACATACCAATCAAGTAACTCACATTTCATTATTTTTCATAATTCTTGGATATGTTACTAATTTCGACAATAATTTTCATAACTTTAACCCACTATGTTGATTCCCTTACTTAAATAATAACTTTGATATATTGGATGGGCTGATTGTTTCATTACAAACAAATCAATCAATTCTGGGTATTCTCATAATATATATGTTTCACCTATGTTATCCAATCCCGGGTGACGTCGCATATTCTGCTAATATATATCGTTCACCTATCTAATTCGATCCCTGACGACGCTGGGTATTTTGCTACTATATATTAGCAAAATACCCACCTATTTAATTCAATACTGGGCGACATTTTCTGATAGTATATATTTGCACATCTCATTCAATCATGGGACTGACTTCATATTCGCCACCCCACTGTTGCAAATATACATTAAATAAAGTCATGCCGCAATCGTAAACTGTTTCAGCCATTTCCTGGACTGACGTTATATCCCTAACCCACTGCTAAAAATATACATGAAATAATGTAATGTCTAAATAGTAAACTGTTTCAGCCATTTCTGTGACTGACTTATAATCCCCAACCCACTGTTGAAAATATACATGAAATAAAGTAATGTATAAATCGTAAACTTTTTCAGCCATTTCCGGGAATGACTTTTTATCTTCCATCCTACTGTTAAAAATATACATTAAATAAAGGAATGCCCAAAACGTAAATGTCTGCAGTATTCCAGCATATGTTTAAGTATATTTTTATCGCCCTTTTCGTTAGTTCTAGTCTGTCCTACCTGGCCTTTAAAGTTTTCCTTGGTAAACAAAATAAATTTTCGTCCAATTCTCTTAAAAATAAGTCATTTTTCTCTGTGCGGTTTATGCAGTTAGTAACCCTAACACGCAGTGCTCGGAACAGATAACACGGACTTGGTGTTAACTTCCTTTCATTTTCAGTGAATTATCTGTTTTGTGTACATCGACAGTTTTATTTCGGACGCGCCCCTGTTTTATCACAGAATCTAGTGTTACTTAATACTCCGGACTGGATTCGTGATGATGAGATGTATATTGTGTTAACTTTAATCCAAATCGCACCAATCCTCTTTTATTCAGATATTTTGTGATCATCTTATTTCGAAACATGTCAGAGACATTCTGAAAGAAAAAACTATTACAGAACACTCCCAAATACATAATGTATTATCCTGTGAAAGTTAAAATAATTGGCTGAGCTATTTCATAGTCCTTAGGGACTAAACCTATTCCACACACAGACACACGCACGAAGTGACGTTTATATATATGTAGATAGCAATAATAAGTCAACTATTATTGTAACAAGACTATACAACTAAAAATAATAACAATTTTAAATTTCGCTGAATTCATATTAAAATTATTCTTGTCGTAATGAGGAAAGTATCAAATAATTCAGTTGTAAGTGATACTCTCCTGTAGGTCGAAGTTTCAATCTTCGAGGCATTCGATACTAAGAAAAGTATTTTGATTTATAAACAAATAAATGTTGTTTTACTTAAAAAATATGGTGTTGAATTGACTTAGAAAGGTTACGTGTTTAATTTGCACTTAAACAACACCTTCATCATAGGGAAACCGTGACTTCACACACACACACACACACACACACACACACACACGTGCGCACTCACTCCTCCCATATATATATATATATATATATATATATATATATATATATATATATATATATATATATTATGGGGGAAATATTATTTTTTATTTCACCTTTATTTATACCAATAGTTAAATTTATGAAGCTCAATTTATGTTAAATGCAACTAAAAACATATAAAAATAAATGTAAGAAATACAGCCATATCCCAAATTATAAGATGTTATTCATCTTACCATTTATTTATTTCAACATGTCAATACGTCCGACTCTTGAGAGTATCTGTTTCGTAGCGCAGGAGCAATCGTTTAATTATGTTAAATATGATTATTTTCAGCAAAAGCTGCTCAGAAAAAAGGGAATTTTTAAACTTTAAAAATAAAATAAAACTTAAAAAGTATGATCACATGAAATCAAAAAGATCCGAAATTTTATTTTAATTACATTTTCACCTCTAACAAGGTGCATTGCCACTTTGATATAGGGAGCTACTATTAGGGACACAGGTAACAGTAGTACTATGTGGAGAGTTGGGCAGCAAGATATCGCTTCACGTTACACTTGAACTTCTGCATATCAGTACAGTAAGGGAAGCAGGAACCTGGCAGGGAGTTCCAAAGTCTAGCGGTGTTGGGGAAGAAACTCCTGGAGTAGAAGGCTCTCTAACATCTAGGGGTCTCTACTTTGAAGGGGTGGGATTTTACTGCTTCTCGGGGTTGGCAGGGGTATTTACGTAGAAAGGGGTACAAGTGCTTGCAGCTCGTCGGAACATTCACCGTTAAAGTAGAGCAGCCAGGGTATGCTGCATTGCGTCGATGGCTGATACTTGGATGATAGTTCAGGACATATTAGGTTGGCGACTCTCTTTTGAACATTGTCTAGGAGTGAGAGACAAGTAGCAGATGCACCGGTCCAAAATATGACAATACTCCATACATGGGCGAATAGAGGATACTTTCAGTTAGAGAGAACCTACCTTCTTCGCAACGGTACTGGCAATGTTCTCAATGTAATTGTTCTAACTTATGTTTCCTGTGAACGTTAGACCGAGGAGTTTAAAAGATATGATTTCAGATAAAGAGTATTTGGCCATTGCTATTGGTGGTAGAGAAGGTTTCTTGTAGTTATTTAAGGAAACGAGTTTAGTCTTGGCAGCATTGAATGTGGCCATCCATTTTTGTCCCCATTCCACCACAGATCGGAGGCCATTCTCTAGTGTTTCTGCCATTTCCTTGGTATGTGTTCATTTGTTTTCCTGTCGTGTCTGTTATAGAGCGTTGTGTCACTAGCATATATACCGATCTCACAGATAATTTTGTCAGGGAGATCATTTATGAATATTAGGAACAATAGAGGTCCAAGGATAGACCCCTGAAGCACTCCCGCATTTATATCATATTGTTTAGATGTATGACCGTCGAGGACAACCTGGATTTTTCTCTTATCTAAGAAGGATTTAATAATGTTAAGTATTCTACCAGTAATACCGTATGTTCTGCTTTTCCTGAGAAGAACTTCGTGTCATACCCTGTCAAAAGCCTTAAATACATCTAGGGCTACCGCTCTACTCTCCCCTGCTTTGTCAAGTGAATGGTATATACACTTGGAGATTACATTTAGAATGTCAGCTGTGGAACGGGCTTGCCTAAATTCATATTGTTAGTCGGTAAGAAGTTTAGCATCTGTAAGGTGATGGACTAGAGCTTGGTTAATTATGGACTCAAATATTTTGGCAAAAGTGGGAGGAGGCTAATGGGGCAGTAAGTTGCTGGGTCAGTTCTTTCGCCAGAATTCTTGAAAACTGGTAACAACGAAGGAGTTTTCCAGCAGGCAGGAAAGCAAGATTCATTAAGGCATTTGTTATAATGTTTGGAGAGGATTGAAGCTACTTCGACGAAGCACTTTTAATAGCACAGCCGGGATGAGATCAGGTCCATATGCTTTTGCAGTGTCAAGATTTTTTTTATAACAGCAGGCACCTGAGAAGGGCTGATTTTCAGATCGTCAAGTGTGGCGTTTGTCAGCAAAGGAAAGTCTGGTAGAGGGTGGTTAGCAGAGTCTAGTGTGGAGTTGAAGGCAAACCGACTGGCAAGCATGTTAACATTCTCGGTTTCTGAGCAAACAACTTCATGACTGTTGGATAGTGGGGAAAGTGTTGATTGCCCATTATTTACTACACTGTTGTAGATTTTCCAGAAGTCAGTGGTTCTGTATTTCTGAGCTTCGATGCGTTTTTGAGTTATTTAAGTAAATACTCTCTTAGCTGTCGCTATTTTTTTCTTGCAGTTACTTCTGGCTTCTAAATACTTCTTTCTGTTTAAAGTGGATTTATTGTCGGTTAAATCTGCGGTACGCGTGCTGCCTTTGCGCGATTGCAGCTTCACATGTGGAAGTAAAGCATTGGGGATAGTTGGCCCTGCTATAAAATTTCGGAGTGAGGACATGCGCTTCAATTTCTGTTTTGAACCATTCAGTGGTCTCATTTACGCACTGTTCAGCAGGAAGTGATCGCGTGTTATGGTATTCGATCAATTTTTGATGGATCTATCTTTCATTTTTGTTATATGTGATCATGACTTTTTCTTTTCTTTTCTTTTAAGAGATTAACAGTTCTTAATATTCTGAGGAGTTTGTGCTGGTAATATTCATGATTAGCATTAAAATTAGACGAACTATTGCTGCACTATGAAATGTATACGGCAAGAGTTGGTTGTTATGCCATGTGGAAATAAATAAATGTTAAGATGAATGACATTTCGGAATTTGAAATGCTGTTTTGTTACACACACACACACACACACACGCACATACACACACACACACATACACACACACACACATATATATATATATATTCACCCTTATTTAGCTATTTTTACATTAATATGTAATCAATATAGTATATGTGTATGTAGTTTATTCTTTTATTTACAGTAATATGCTGTTATAATGTTATCGGTTGTTTATTTATTATTTTTTTTATTGAATGTCTCTTCCATCAACTGGGAAGTGTCGGCGGATGTATCCTAATGGGAAGAGAACAGCTCTCTAAAACGGTGCCAAGGGCAGTAGCGTTGAGTCCGGGGAAGAGCCGGCCGCTGAGATATATTATATGGATGAGGATTGCTTAGTTGAGTCTGTCGAGGTTTAGAGGTTGCAGTGTAATTCTCACCCATACACAAGTACACCAGGGTGGGGAGGAAACTGTTGTCTGCATTAGCATTCGAAAACTGACTTTAGTGTGGCCTTCATCGGTGTTTCCTGTTGAATTAAAACCGGGGAAAAAGCAACATTATCAACACAATCCCGATCACCACGCACCGCCAGTTTTCAGATTCGCTTCCTGCCAACAGTGCCCAAAGGCAAGTGTTCTATCTCTACTTCTAGGATAATATAGCAGTTTTATTTTGTATTTCTTTATGTTTTTAGTTAGTGTGCAATTTTGGTAAGTGGGTACAGGTTATAAGATGTTGGTCGTGACGGAGGAGTATGGGGTTTCTATGGTGTCCATATTCGTTGTAGTCATTATGATTGTGGAAGTTTATATTTTCGAGATAATTGTACGCCTATGAAAGACTAGTTTGGATAATGGCGGAGCACACTGTGTGTGTGAGGGAAATAAGGCAGTGAATAATAAACGCTGGGAAAAGGGGAAGAAAAGGAGAATGTGTAAGATGGAGAGGATATCAGATTAAAAATTGGCGAATATAAAAAAGGTTCAAAAGATAAAAATAATCAACCCACACCAATGACAACGAATAATAATAATAATAATAATAATAATAATAATAATAATAATAATAATAATAATAATATAAATAATAATATAAATAATAATAATTATAATGATGATAATAATAACAATGATAATAAGAATAATGATAATGCTAATAATAATACTGATAATGATAATAATAATAAAAATAATAATGATGGTAATAATGCTAATAAAAATGATAATTATAAAAATAATGGTAATTATAATGATAATTATGATGATAATAATAATGATAATGATAATAATAATGATAATGATAATAATAATGATAATAATAACGATAGTGATAATAATAATGATGGCAATAATAATAATAATAATAATAATAATAATAATAATGATGGCAATAATAATAATAATAATAATAATAATAATAATAATAATAATAATAATAATAATAATAATAATAATAATGGGCTCAAAACTTTAAATGAAAGCACAAAACTTAACCTGAGTAAACAGCAAACAAACGTGTTAGATGACAAAAGTTAGGATCATACTTATACAGAAAACAGAGAAAAACCGCCAACAACAACTATAGGTCTATCACTATGTGAAAAATAATAATAGCTGAGGGGAAAAAAAACTTAGCACAGTCTTAATTATTGTGGACCTCTCCTCGAGGAACAAAGCGGATATAAAAAATGAAAAAGAGGAACATATATAGATCAAAAGATCATGAGGAAGGTAAAAAGGAGAAAGAATTTACCCATGGCATGGATCGACTACAAAATAGCGTACGACACATAAATAATAGAATACCCTAAATGTATAGAATACTAGGCAGCGTGATAGAAAAATGCAATGAAAATATGGTGAACGGAATTGACAGTTTACGATATAGTCGATCTTAAACTTATTTCAACGACCAAAAAGGAACTAGAGACCCTAATTAACACTACCAGGATCTTTAGCCACGATATTCAGTTTGGAATGGGAAAATGCGCATTACTTGTTATAACAAAGGAAAAACTGGAGACGGCAGATCAACAAACACAGGAAAACAGCAAATGCAGCACACTGGCCCAAAAAGAATAGAAGAACACGCGAGAGTAAGTGGGCAGGACGACGCGATTAAGTGGGGAAGGCAGTAGACTCGAAATACGTTACGTTTCCAACCCGTTTCCCTGACCAGGAAGAACAACACACATCACTTCTAGATCTGTTTTTGACCACAGTTCCCGATGACTGCATAACGAAGGCCCACAGCCCACTCAGGAACGCTGATCATGCAGTGATAATGGTTGAAATCGCCCTAAACTCTAGACCCAAAACTGAAGAGCCAGTGCTCTAAACAACGAGATATTATAATAAGGCTGACTGGGAAGCCATCAGGGAACTAATTAGAGATGCTCCATGGAAAAATATTTTCTCTCTCCCTGCTGAACAATGTGCAAACGAGACCACTGACTGGTTCAAAACTGCAATCGAAGCGCATGTTCCCATGCGGAAATTTTATAGTAAGCTACACTCTCCCCAATGGTTTACGTCGACTTGTGCAACTGCCATTACTCAAAAGCAGCATGCATACCGTAGGTTTAACCGACATAAGTCCAGTTCAAACAGACTGAAGTATATAGAAGCTAGAAATAACGTTAATAAAGAAATAGCGACAGCTAAGAGAGAATTTACGGAACCCACTAAAAAGCGCATCGAAGCACAAAAACTAGGAACTCGAGACTTCTGGAAAATCTACAACAGTGTAGTAAATAATGGGCAATCAACAATTCCCCCACTATCCAACAATCACGAGGTTGTCTCCTAAGCAACCGACAAGGCTAACATGCTTGCCAGTCGGTTTGCCTCAAACTCCACACTGGACCCTTCCAACCACCCCCTACCTGACTTTCCTATGCGGACAGACGCCACACTAGACGATCTGAAAACCACCCCTGCTCAGGTGCATGCTATCATAAAAAACCTTGACACCTCAAAAGCATGTGGACCCGATCTTATCCCAGCTGTGCTATTAAAAAAGTGCTCAGCCGACGTAGCTCCAGTTCTCTCCAAACTCTACAACAAATGTCTTAATGAAGCTTGCTTTCCGGGCTGTTCGAAAACTGCTTCTGTTGTACCAGTATTCAAGAATTCTGGCGAAAGGACAGACCCATCAAATTATCGCCCAATTAGCCTCCTCCCACTTTTTGCCAAATTATTTGAGACCATAATTAACCATGCTCTAGTCCATCATATTACAGATGCTAAACTACTGACTGACAAACAATATGGATTTAGACAAGCCCGTTCCACAGCAGACATCCTCACTGTGATCTCTGAACGTATATACCATTCACTGGACAAAGCGGGGGAGGGCAGAGCGGTAGCTCTAGATATATCTAAGGCTTTTGACAGGGTATGGCATGAGGGTCTCCTCAGTAAAATCAGATCATACGGTATCACTGGTAGAATACTTAACATAATTAAATCCTTCTTAGATAAGAGAAAAATCCAGGTAGTCCTCGACGGTCGCACATCTGAACAATATGATATAAATGCGGGAGTGCCCCAGGGTTCTATCCTTGGACCTCTATTGTTCCTGATATTCATAAATGACCTCCCCGACAACATTGCCTCTGAGATGGGTATATATGCTGATGACACTACACTCTATGGCAGACACGGCAGGAAGACGAATGAACACATTTCTAAAGAAATGGCAGAACCACTAGAGGAAGACCTCCAATCTGTAGTGGAATGGGGACAAAAGGTGTTGGTCGCGTTCAATGCTGCCAAGACTAAACTAGTTTCATTCAATAATTACAAGAAACCCTCTCTACCACCCATAGCAATGCCCAACGACTCTTTATCTGAGAGTCCATCTTTCAAACTCCTTGGCCTAACGTTCACAGGAAACATGAGTTGGAACAATTACATTGAAGGCATTGCCAGGGCCGCTGCAAGAAAGGTAGGCTCTCTCTATCGTGCTAGAAAACTACTAACACCCGAAAGTATCCTGTACCTCTATAAGGCCACCATTCGTCCATGTATGGAGTATTGCTGCCACATCTGGGCTGGTGCATCTGCTACTAGTCTCTCGCTCCTTGACAAGGTTCAAAAGAGAGTCGCAAACCTGATAGGCCCTGAACTGGCATCTAAGCTTCAGCCTCTGTCCCATCGACGAAATGTTGCATCCCTCTGCCTTTTCTACAAGTATTTTAGTGGTGAATGCTCTGACGAACTGCAATCACTTGTGCCCCCACGACGCGAGCACCCTCGACAAACCCGACAGGCTACTAGATCCCACCTCCACACTGTAGAGATCCCTAGATGTAAAAGATCTTTTTACTCCAATAGTTTCTTCCCCAGAACCGCAAGACTCTGGAATTCCATTCCAGGTCCCTGCTTCCCCAACAGTACTGACGTGCAGAAGTTCAAGTGTAACGTGAACCGACACCTTGCTGCCCAAATCCCTACATAGTACCCCAGTAGTTGTTTCCCCTGATAGTAGCCCCCTACACCAAAGTGGCAATTTGCCTTGTTTGTGGTGAAAATGTAATAAAAAAAAATAAAAAAAAATTATCCAAACAACTGCATCTCGAACTCCAAGCATAAGCCGAAGCAGTACTTGAAATAGAGAATCAAAAAATCGTATTGGACATAGACATACAAGAAGATGTACGCATTCAAGCAAGGAGACCGGATGTTGTTATAATTAAACAGAAAGAGAATCTCAAAGAAAAAGATAAACGAAGCAAGTACACAGTTAGCCAGAGATCTGAATGGGCATTGACAATTAAGAAAATCTAAATCATGCCCATGATAGTAAAATTAAAAAATAATCCGAAGAATTGGAATCAGTGGAATGGCTGCAAAGATACAATGAATAACAATAATGAAAACAGATTAAACATTAATGAAAATGCTTGAATGCGAGCATTAATCAACATGCGTCACATACGCGGGCCAGACAAACTGCTGCAGAGGCAAAACATGAAGAAGGTTTTTTTTTTTTACATAGGCATCACCACATTATCAAGGCAAAGAGGTCACTCAAGGATAAGGGTTCAAGAGTGTACAGTAGAAATTGGACAATGTAGTAATCATTAGTAATGAAAATTTGGTAAATTTAATAACTTATATGGAACGGCTCATCAAGAACTTATTTACGTTAGACTTGAACACAACCATATGGTAGTCAGCCGGAAAGCAGGAAAACGGAAGACAATTCCACAGGCGTGCAGTTCTAAGAAATAAACTTTGTTCATAGAATCGACGTTTAGGTTTAGGCACAGATAAAGAGTGGGGGAAATTATTGATAGTGTTTACAGCAAGACGAGTGTTTCCCCTGAAAGTTTGGCGAGGGTGGACCATAAATTGAAGCTCAGTCGAACACTTTCCATGAAAATAACGATACATCAGAGACAAACTCGCAATATCTCTTCTGTGAAATAGAGGTTGCAAGGAGGAGAAAAGGATACCTACGAGGCTACGAAGTCTATTTTGAACTCTATCAAGGCAGGACAAGTCCTTTCTAGCAGCTCCTGCCCAGATGTGGCAACAGTATTCCATCCTTGGACGTACCTTGCTCTTATATAGATAGAGAATAGCATCAGCAGTGAGATATTTACCGGATGGATAGAAAGATCCCACCATTTTCCCAGCGGTCTTGGCAACAGATTTGATGTACGTGTTCCATTTAAGATCAGGAGTAATGGTCAAGCCCAGAAGCTTGTAAAAACTTGAGGCCTCCTGAAGACGAGCCTGCATATCTACAGGTGTGTCCAAATCTGCACTGGAGTGTGTGCACATAGTTTTGAATCCAAGTGGCGGGAAAATATTACCAAGATCACCTAGAAGGGGTAGTGGAAAATGAGGACTTTAAGATTTTTTGGGAGGTCATGATTCAGTGCGATAGAAAGATAACTTACAGAACGCCGGATATGTAATTGTGAGGAAAAAGACCAATAAATGCCAAATTATTGGTGTGGCTTGCCCAAACGACCTCAACTGAACAAGCAAGAAAGATGAGAAACTAGGGCGCTATCAGTAACTGAGTATGAAGATTTCTAGATCGTGGAATAAAAGCCTTCCATCGTGCAATAAGCATATGTGTGTGCTTAACCTTATTCCTGACGATATTATGAAACAGCTGAACTCCTCGCGAATCAGACACAACACCACCCTAATTAGTTCTGCCTGGCTCAGCTTACATACTTCAGCAGGTGCTTTCCATCTAATTGACTTTTGGGCTACCCTTTCTAGCTTTGGTTTAATAGCTCGCCCATGAGCGAAAAATAGGTGTAAAAGATCATAACACTGTAAAGTTAGTAGAAATAAATAAATAAATAAATAAATAATAATGATAATAATAATAAAAAATGTATTATTATTTTAGTAGTAGTAGTAGTAGTAGTAATAGTAGTAGTAGTCTCAATTTTTGGATGTGTTTAGTTGGATGTTTTATCTTAAACATTAGGGCAATTCATTTGGGTGTAGACATTCAAGCTGCATTAACACTATCGTCGTTCCCAACGGGCAAGCCTTTTGCAAAAGTTTAAATAAAATTGTATTGTCAATCTGATTAAGCCAGATTTTTTGGTGTTTTTTCATGTTTCTAAGCTTTTCAATAATAATGGGATTCACCTGTACTCTCATATAGTTCGAGGTGTTGATATATTATGATGGTTTCATAACATTGTTAGCTGTATGACTTTTTGTTTATTTATGTATTTATTTTTTTTTAGTTGTATTTATTCTTATTTATTTATTATTTATTTTTTTTTAAATATTCAAGCTGTACCGTAACACTCTCGATGTTGTAAGATTGTAAAAAAATTGTCTTGTAAATCTGTTTAAGCCATTTGTGGTGGCTTTTTTGCTATGGTCCCAAGCGTTCCAATCACAATGGGAATCACCTTGACTTCTTTACATTTCCAGAGTCTTACTAATTCCCATTTTAGATGTTGGTATTTATTCTTTTCTTGTTATTTCTCTCCCACTATCGAAAGGACAGGCTTCGTCAACAATTGAGCAAGTTCTATTTTTTTATTTAGTAAAATTGTATCCGGTCTAGAATGTTCAAGGACTTACCAGTCTGTATGCGCATATCCCAAAGAAGTTGGCATTGTCGTTTTCCTGCACCACTTCTGGTTTATGCTCATATCACTTCTTCTTCTTCTTCTTCTTCTTCTTCTTCTTCTTCTTCTTCTTCTTATTATTATTATTATTATTATTATTATTATTATTATTATTATTATTAAGTAGACACTGACTTATCAGACATGTAATCATAAGCGTTTGGTCACTGTCAACAATCACTACAAACTCCTCCCCAAATTTCCAGTACTCTCCAACTTTTTCCGTAAGTTTTGCAAATAAAATTGTATTATCACAAGAGCCGCTTGTCATTGACTTCTCACGTTCAATAACCATTGATGTTCAGTGGAATTTGAGTGGCAATAAGCAACTTTCATTTCCGGGTCCTCTTCACACGTGTCTTTTATTTGTTTGGTTATTGTTTGTTCTTGTCTATCTTTAGATCTTCCTTTAACCTTACATACTGAATGTTCTGATGCCAGTCGATACCGACACTACACTTCTGAAGGGAGAGCGAGTTCCATCTTTCTTAACCATTTAGGTTTATTATTATTATTATTATTATGATTCACTCCATAGAAATTTTCTCAGAAGCCATCATCAAAGAATACCGTGAGACTGGGAGTACATCTTGTGGTATATCATCGAGTCTGAGTGTGGTGTAGTCGGGTGGGGGGTTCATATCACAGACGCATATAACATAACAAGGGATACATATATAATGGGGACTCGGAACAAGGATGACAATGCCATTTATATAGATTACACACCCAGTTAATATTCATAACACATAGGAGATATGACTTCATTATCGATGGAGGGGAATATGTAATACAATTCTTTTACATCGGAGAGTAATTATCATTACTGATGATGGAAGAGGGGGGCACAGAATACGTTGAGGGGTAGTCATACAAAGTTCATTAAAATAATAGGCAAAACACATTTCCGTTTTCCTTTTTTTGGTAGAATAACGAAAGACGAAACAACAATTTACAAACATAGATGATTATTTATTCATACAAGCTGAATGATTGATGAAGGTCAGGGATTCAAGCTTTTACGACTACATGGTATCCTCTTCCTCCCTCTCGCCTCTCAGTTGCTGCCCGAGTCTAGTTTGCTAATTGACTGTCTAACTTCGAACCCTGTCTCAATATATTCGAAATCTCCTTTCTTAATTGCTTCAGAAGCGTGGCTTCGCCACGTGTAATTTATTCACAAGAATTTTACATATATATATATGCGCAAACCACTAATTTGGCAAACAAAGAATGCCTAATTCAAATTGTCCAATATCTTACCTATTTGTGAATCATCATTTCTAAACCTGTATTGTCAAATCTTTTAACTGACATATCCCATATACAGTTATTTCCAAAAGAATGAACATTCGATTGCATTCCTAAATTGAATATCTATCTCTGACATAAATAATATTTAGTAATTTGCGTGAACAATGACAATCGGATTAGATATCTATTATCTTTTACCACTTGCCTATTGAGTTAGATTCACCTTTTCAACTTATCTAATTTGTTTTCTTACTTACTGGGATCTGTCCCTTTAAATTATATGAGTGACAAGAAGTCTCTCAAGATTTTAAGCATTCCCCACCTCATTCGATATCCATTGCAGATAAATTTGCGTTATCTTAACAGCTGCTCACGATTGATTTTTCATTGGCGGTGACCAGTGGTCTTCATTGGTATTTTGGTGGCAAAAAGCCTCCAGAAGGTCGCAGTACGCTTTACATTCATTTAAGTCTCGCTAGTGATTTCCCTCCTCTGTCCTTCTATCCTGCTTTATCTTCCTCGATGTAAGGTATTGCGTCAGTTTATGGTTACTATTATTAATATTATTATTATTCATATTATTATTATTAGTAGTAGTAGTAGTAGTATTAGTTGAAGATATTCACTAGGTATTTACTCAAGTCATTAAGACTCATTGCTCATTGGCAATAAAACTGGCGTTTTCACTCGAGTCTCACAACCATAAAGTCGCCGCAATTTTCCAGTAATAATAACCTCTTTCAATATTTATTGCAAATCATATTATCGTTTCACACTAACTATTGAATTTCAGTAGCAATAAACTCCATAATCTCTAATATTTTTATATATATATATATATATATATATATATATATATATATATATATATATATATATAAGCGAAAATATATGTATGTATGTGTGTATTTATGTGTGTCTGCTAAAAACTTTCGACATACAGAACAAAAAATCACAAATTTCGTCTCATATAAAATCCCATCCTTCGCCGACAAATATCAAAGAATTGGCCAAAAAGTTAATTTTTTCACCCTGAAATCGGCACTTTTTTACAGGGGGGAGCAAAAACCGTCCTCTCATGACGAATTCGCTTCTACGCATGCGGCATACGACGTCGTAAACTGATTTACTTTAAATATTAAAAAAAAAGAGCTAATTTCGTGTATGTTGTCTTAGGTCAGTTTATTAGAGCACTGGGTCATTATCTAAAGGTTTTGGGTTTAATCGTGGTGTGAGATGTCTTTTTTTAGATTTTTAAAAATTTTAATATTGAAGCAGTGTTATTTAAGCCATTTTTCACGTAACGTTCGTTTTTCTGTTCTTTTTCCACTTTGCTTATTCTTAGGTTTTCATTAACACCCCCACCCCCAACCGAACACACACCCAAAAACACACAGGCCACGCCTGGTACCCATCGATTTTTTAAATTGTAATATTGAAACAAGCTTATTTATGCCATTTTTCACGTGTTTTTATTTGGGGGGGGATATTTCTAAGATTTTGTAAAAGTTCGTTTTTCTATTTTCTTTTCTGTTTTTGTTTTTCCGATTTTTACATTTACCATCGTTCCTTTGTCTTTGTTAGTTTTTTTGTATTTTTAAAAAATTTTTTTAAAGTTATAACTATTTTTATATAATATGTAATTTTTATTTAATATTTAAAATATTTACTTCGCTTATTTTTATGTTTTCATTACCCCCCCCACCGTCAAATACCTCCGTTTTATTTTAACGTTCATTTTCCTGTTTTCTTTTTTGTTTATTTAGTTTAGTTTTTGTTTACTTCGCTTATTCTTATGTTTTCATTACCACCCATCACCTCCACCCGAGTACCCATACCTCCAAATACACGGGCAACGCCGGGTATCCCCCCAGCTAGTATATATATACATATATATATATATATATATATATATATATATATATATATATATATATATATATATATATAAGACACTCTGCCTCTATGTGCCTGTGAGTTCGTTCCTTATGATCGTCAAAACGGCAGCGCCGACTTTTTTTAAAAATTCACACAAATGAATTTTATGCGTTAGATAGGATTCTTATATAGATTTTGTACCGGAATGCCTCGGATAATTATTGAAAATAGATAATCGAATAATAAACATTAAAAACGAAACAATCTGATTCTGACCAATGTTTACACTTTTACACAGTCTAACATCACTAGTATATTTGAAAAGTTTTACAATCGCATGATCAAATATGTAGGGCCTATAACATCAACAGTAGGCTCCTTTATATAATAGGAGCGCTTTCGAAATGAGTGTTTATGTTTAGAATACAACTGAAGAATTGTACTTGATTTTTGCATTTTTAACTTCAATTCAAATAATTATCGCAATACAAGTAGAAAGGCCAAGCAAAGAAAATAAACAGTAACTTCTTTGATATTAAATTCGAAATAGATTTTTTTTTTATTTAGAGAACAATTGAAGCATAATAATTTACTTTTTATTTTAAACTTTGATTCTAGCCATTATATAATAATTTCATAAATCAACAGAAGATTCTCTACAGTGCAATGTATTATGGACTAAGTCAATGCATCGTAGAATGTGAAGCTTCCATCCGGTGCAGAACGATAGGTTCCCAAACAGACATAGCAACCAATCAATTTGATTGAAGCATAGACGATATTACAGATGACAATGAAATATGGCAGAGTAAATAGTTCGTTAATATTCGCTTAAATCCCGAACAACGACGCATATCATTGCTAGCTTTCCAGTGTTTCCGCAGCCTGCCAGTTGAGATATATTTGCGCTTTTCTTATTCTCCTTTTTAATTAGCATTGGCCATTAACTAAAAATATATGTGGCATAACAGCGTGCATCTCGGAAAATGTTTATGCGTGTGAGGTATTTTGGGAATTTCCAATAGGTTTCATCTCCATTTTTTTTTTCGTATAAGTTTGCAATCGAAGATTTTCACATCAGGCAGGTTAGCGCTCAATCCTTTCTGGTTTTCGCTTTCAAAAGTTTTCCTTAAAAGTTATTGAATATCCCCATGCTTAACAATTATTCGTTTTATTCTAATTACTACAGAATTCCCAATAAATGGCTTAAAGTTTTTAAATCTTTGTCATTTTACAATTAATAATCATTTTTTCTCTGTTTCAGATATTTAAAAGATAATATTTTGTAAATTAATTGGGGATAATAATACCATCAAGCAATAGCACATACGACGACAGATACCATGAATCGTTTCAGACAATGCTTCGACAACAACATTATCTCTCGCTAGGTCTTCAATCACTGAACTTTGGGGTCAGCGACATCTACGATTTTTTTTTTGTTTTCTCATATGACTAATTATCGAAACGTACTAGTTTCTTTGTTAAGATACATCGGCTTGTTTGTACCTTCTATGTGCTAGACTATATTTTTATTTACATTTTCAAATACTGTTTCCGATTAATGCGTGTACCATTTGTCGGCCTTTGAATAGCTTTAAGTGGTATGCCTGTTTATGTAATTATTTTCGGATTATTTCTTTATTCACTTATCATGTGTCTTATTGTTTTGTCATATTGTGCACACAGTATAGATTTGGTTCAGTTTACACTTGCAATAATACAGTTCCTACTGGCATGGCAGTATATGCGTTTCTTAGTAGCTATGCTAGTTCTCTGTTAGGGACTTTTTTTTCGAGGCCATTTCCTTCTTATTTACGTTTCTTTTGTTGTTGTTCAGTGTTGAAAGACGTCCAAGCACCCGCTGTTTTTTTTTTTTCGACAGTTTGTTCCCATTTTCGATGCAATTCTTTTCCTTCGTAGCGATTTACACAACTTCCAACAGGCCAATGAAGAACCCGACTCTTTATTCAATTGAAACACTTCTTTCCGGGCGTATTCTCGATTAAATCATGATCTGCTGTCCGTTTTCCACATGATCGTGATCCTCAGTTTGCCTTCACATTTTTCTTTTTAAAATCCTTTTCTTTTTCCTTGCCATGAAAAATCGACCTACCCTAATATATATATATATATATATATATATATATATATATATATATATATATATATATATATATATATATATATATATATATATATATTAGGGTAGGTCGATTTTTCACTTTTCTCAGAATATTAAAAAATGGCACTAACCGAAAACCAAAAGTTGAGTGTGGACTTATTAAGTACTTAGGCAAAATATTCGATAAAGTGCTTGACCGATTTATTGTATCAAAGTTGTAGACAAAAATATACTGAAAATTCTTCGTTTTTGTAAGGTTTGTTTTAAAGATTCATGTGATTACCAAAGAAATTCAGTATTTCAAATCAGGTGATGTATTTCTATTTTATAAAATAATATCAATATATCAAAAATAATCTACAAATTGAAAATCTGCACCCCGTTTTCATTTTTTTTTTACTTTGAGGGTCACCACTTTCAAGGCTCTGTGGCAACTCTAGGATACGTGTTAACTATGAAGTAAATGTTCTGCAATATGTCAAGATGTTATATAGTTATTATTATTATTATTATTAGACGATACCACTTGTGCGCGTATGTTACGTGAGTTCTTATTAGTAATGATATGAGTCTTAGTGAGAGTTCTTGTCTTATTACATATGATGTTGTATCTTAGAGAGAGAGATGTTGTTGTAATGACATTTTATACACAGACATATAATAACAATACAATTTACCTTTTTGTAGAAATCACAAACACAAAGATTAGCTTTATCACAAAACACATGCTGAATTTATTTCCTCACGACCGGTCGTTCCATCACCAAGAATTCAAAGTTTCACATTTTAGTTTCTGAAGTAACGTCTCGCTTCAGACGTCCGCCTGTCTCTGAGTTTTCTCACTGACCGTCTCCCCTGACTGTCTCTCCTGACTGTCTCTCTGACTGTCTCTGCCTGTCTCTGACTCTCTCTCGACCAACTCACTCCCACTTGCTATATTGAGAAATCCATGCATCCCGGCCACGTGATCAAAATTCACGTGTTTCAACATGCGCGACTTTGCACGTTTTCGACATTGATTTCCCAATAACCTATTTTCCTTGTGTTGTTTCCACAAAGGAATTTAACCTACATATCTAATTTATTTAACTCATATTTTATTATCCACATTCTTTTAACAATTGAATAGTTTATTTATTATTTATTTCATCCGAATTAACAATTTACTGGACATTCCATTTAAACCTATTGTTCTTTAAAACTTATGTCCAGGGTTCGATTTCTGCTTTCTCCTCTTTCCATTTTAACTAATCTCTCTATTTTTATACTTACATGAACAGGGGACAGCTTTTATCATGTAACAAAGACAGGAAAGGGTATTCTTTTGAGCTCCAACCCAGATGTGGCAGCAGTACTCCTTCGGAGAACATACTTGTTTTGTAAAAATAGGGAGCTTCATCAAGGCAAGAGATGTTCATTTTAATTGGGGTAAACTGGGGATAGAAGCCATAATGGTGAACAGTATCAGTTTGGTTTTGGATGTATTAAAGCTGACGAGATATGCCTTACCCCATTGAAGCACACGTTTTAGGTCAGAGGAGAGAGAACCAGACAACTTTTGATCTTTGCGGGCTTTTGTAGTGCTTCCATAGATGGTAGGATTGTTTGCGTAGATGTCAACAGATAACTGGACAATAAGGTCCTTGATAAAGATAAGGAAGACATTTGGGCCCAATATGGATCTTTGGGGCATACCAGCTTTAATATTGTGACTTACGTATTTCTGCCTATTGAGGACCACTTTAAAATACCTACAAGAGCGAAAGGATTTTATGCCTGAGAGGGTATTTCCAGCTATTTCATAGCTAGAATTTTATGAAGTAAACATTTGTGTCAGACCCTATCAAATACCTTAGATATGCTAAGAGCTGCCGCACTAAAAATTAAACGTTCGTCAATAGGTTCACTGATTTTGTGTGATATAACAATCAAATGTTGATGTCTTATAGTTATCACCATATTGCGTGTCACGTAAAAGGTTATTTTTATTGTATTTGTCATAGAGTGGTATTATCACACTGTCTTTTCATGTTATGAATTAAGCAGGACCACCTGTTGTACGACTGTGAGGAAGAACTTTGTGTGTCACATATTTACTTTCATTTGGTGTATGTATTATAAAAGTCAAATGGTGTTCTGGTCCCTTTTTTCCAAAGTTTTCTGTCCATTTTCCTCCAAAATGTCATTTTTTATCTAAAACAAATCAGAATGAGTACATATGTTGTATTTTTAGTACTCATGAATTTATTGATCCGTGCTGAAATAATAACGTTATTATTTGAAAAGCCATTTTGTAACATAAGATTTTGTACCTATTCTTTAGTTTCCCCTTAGAATTGAATAAAAAGAATATCATAAAACTTTAATTACACTTGGAAATTCGATTGACAAAATAGCGCGGATAATTAAGCGCATTAGCACGCGTATTTTTTTAGATTTAACTCTAGTTTAATGAAAAATTTGAACGATATTTAAAGAGGAAATCAGGTGCCGATGTAATTCAACAGTTTATTAAAAATGTAAACTCGAACACCTACGCAGTAAAGTATTTTTTTAAACACTATCTTTTTAAGAAAAACAATTCAGAATAATTATATACGTTGTACTTTTATTTTAACGAAAAAAATGATTGATATTTAAAGAGAACGTAAGGCGCAGAGACAATTCAAGTGTTTATTAAAAAATTAAAGAGCAAACATAAACACACAGGCGGTCGTAACTTCAACCGGTGATTTCGTATAATTACCCAAAAAATAAAACTTCCATATGTATAAATATTTCTATATTAAATCAAATAACGTTTTAATTCCTTTTTATTTAAGGTATTTTCGTTTAATCTCTAAAAATACGGATTAATAAACTTTAAAACATTTATTATTATAATGTATTGTATTGTTTTTGTTTATTAACACTCGGATTTCATGAAGCGATATATTCCCGAAGTGACACCGATACCATTATAAACATCCGAATGTATTTGGAATTTAAGTTGGAATGCTTAACAAAATACAAAATTTTAAATTAAAAAAAAAATTCTTATGGTAACGTTTGACATTATTTTGCGATTTCCTTCAAATGGCATTTTGTACAGTTCAAAAATCGACCTACCCTTATATATATATATATATATATATATATATATATATATATATATATATATATATAAATATATATATATATATATATATATATATATATACTCGGGTTTTTTATATTCAAAAGTAATGGACTAATGAATTCAACGAGGTTGTTAGATAGTGCTCAATAAAAAGAGCTGATAATACTTGTTTATTGTTATATAAACATGCTCACATCCCGCTGCTACAAATAGTCACTTGTTTCAATCAAACAACAGATATCATCAGGCAGCGACTTGACTATTCAAAATTTCAATGAATAATGGATTTTTATTTTAGGTAGGAACTCTTTAAAAGTTGGAGTTAAAAAACTTAAAACACAGAACTTTAATAATAAAATGTAAAGAGGGAGGGGCAATTTAAATAAAGTTAAAAGATTACAATGGAGAGAGAGTGATTGAGAAGAGAGAGAGAAAAAAAGGAATAGAGAAAGAAATAGAGAAAGAAAATATAGAGAAAAAATATATATATAATATGGAGAAGAAAAGAAAAAAGATATAAATGGTTATTATAAAGAGAATAAGGACTAGAAGGGAAAGGAAAGGGAAGGAAAGAATGATGAGATCTAGTTAAAGATAGAAAGAAAGAAAGTAAGAATTTGACAGTATATAGAAAAAGGAAAAAGAAAAAGATCTGCGTGTCAACCAATTTATGAATAATTATACAATTCAGTAATGAAACATATTATTACAAATACAAACAGAAGATACAATCCAAGCGTCAGAAATGAACATGTCAAAATAGACAGCGAATGTATCCAGCCAACATATTTATCATCTCACATACATCCACGAGTAATATCAACGCAGTTCAAACATACGTCTAGAATTATTAGGCCCTTTATGCTAAATGATATAAGTTTAAAGGTTTCGCGTTTTTATTAGATAAATATATAAATAAAAGAAAAAAATAATGATAAAACAATATTGAAATTATTATTAATAATAATAATAATAGTAATAATAATCATAATAGTAATAATAATAATAATAATAATAATAATAATAATAATAATAATAATAATAAAAACAGAATAAAATTAATATTTATTATCATTTTAATATAACATATTTAGCCATAAGAGGGGATTAAATAAATTAAATAGGGCCAATAATTATAAATAAAAATCTACTAATATTTATGTATATAAAAAGAATGCAATACATATATGTATATATACACATACACATACATATATATATATATACACAACTACACATATATATATACATGCACATAAGTAAAGATGTAACTATACTATTAAGTTGAAAGTTTAAGCTAATAAAGTATTGATATAAAGTCATATTAAATCACAAATTAATACATTCAAGACCAGATTACTAGTAACATAGATACAAGTACACTTACCTATAAATATATAAATATATTCAGGCAAAAGAAGTAATTAAATCAACGAAATGCTCAAAAGTAGCGACACACAGGTAGATAGTACCCAAATTAAAAATAATAAAATACATATGTATATACCCACAGAGAACTAACAGACATACAAATAAGCATATATATATATATATATATATATATATATATATAATTTTATGTATACACATACATACAAAAAATACATATACTAATATACAACAACGCACACACATATATATATATACGCACACATAAATATGTATAATTTGCATAAACTATATATATATATAGAAATACATAAGAATACAAATAATTTGGCAAAAGTACAGATAGATGCATACACACATAGAAACACAAATGGAATGAATAAACATGGGAGGGTATACCAAATAATATAGAAATATATAAATCTAAGTGCACACAGTCATAAAGTAAATACATAGACATATATATATATACACATAGACACACAGGTATATAAGATAGGGGAAGTAAAGAATGAAATCAGGCGATGAGAAAGTATATTAATAGCATTCTAATAAATTATAGAAATCAGTGACAATTTTAAATTTATTCAAATTTTATATCTAAACTAAATTACTTAAAAGATGGTTTTTATAATGTTTGCAATTAATTGAATTTTCGTGCTTCTTATTTAATAATTTATCTCTTTCTCTAAAAGTAAGTATAAATAATTTCTCATAAAGACATAGGTAGTAAGGCGAGTTTAAAGATGAACAGGTTTTAGCTTTCTTTAAAATTTTCCAATTTACTATTGGGGAGTAACCTTGCTCTACTAGTTCATTGTAATATTTAGACAAGGAAGTTCTATTTTTGTACTCATTATTTTCAAAAGAGCATTTGTGACCGGTAAATCTTTCTTTAAAATTGTTGTCATTCCTATGTAATATTTTTTTTTGATTCGGATTTTCCTTAGTAGAAATAGTTGCTTGGTACACTACAGAAGTAATTTGACAATTTCCTTTAAGAGGGCATTTTGATTTAATTCTACAGTTACAACTTCCGGTAGCAATGGGTGTGCTTTTTTTGTTTAATATTTTATTATTATGCTTTTTAATTATTTTTTCAAGGTTTTCATTACAGCTATAACTAAGTTTTATTGTATTTTTATTGAAAATTTTATGTAGTATGTTATTCATAGGGAAGTGCTTTTTAATTAAGTTTAAGAATTAAAAAGCACTTCCCTATGAATAGTTATCTTTTAACTTTATTTAAATTGCCCCTCCCTCTTTACATTTTATAATTAAAGTTCTGTGTTTTAAGTTTTTTTAACTCCAACTTTTAAAGAGTTCCTACCTAAAATAAAAATCCATTATTCATTGAACTTTTGAATAGTCAAGTCGCTGCCTGATTATATCTGTTGTTTGATTGAAACAAGTGGCTATTTGTAGCAGCGGGATGTGAGCATGTTTATATAACAATAAACAAGTATATATATATATATATATATATTTGATTATTATAGTAAATTATCATATATCTATATCTATCTGTCTATCTCCATATATTTGATTATTATAGTAAATGATTATATATCTATATCTGTCTATCTATCACTCTCTCTCTCTATATAGATATATATTTATATATATATATATGTATATATATATGCCCTTTAAGATATAGATGTGTCTGTTGATCGTCTAATGATTGTTTAATTTAGAACATGTAATAATTATGACATTAACGGATGTATAACAGTGTCTCAGAATTTATATCGGCCAATGAAAAAGCATACAAGGTCCATCTTGATTAGACGGAATTAGAAAAGCTGCAGACGAAGATTTGTCAACGCGAAGCCCAGTTTCTATTTACGGCGGTTTTATTTCTGATGTTTCCCCCATTGGACTGCTTCAACGCTGGTCCTAGACTTCACTATCGACATTTCCCCCTACTCGGAGCCATTATTGTCCGTTTATTGTCTCCCTTCCCTTCACTACCGACTCCGTCTGTTCTTTGTGACTTCCGACTCTTGACTCTTGATACGTGTGTTTACGAGCCGTATCATTACGTATTTTCAAGTTTACATTTTGTTTGTGCTAGCTAATAAAATAAAGATCCTTTTCTATTAAAACATTTTATCATAAATAAATTTTATCTGTAAATATTTATAATAACATTATTTCTGGCATGTTTTTATTACAAATATTAATAACGATCATAAAAATCTTCGACTACCACATATTTAGGCGTGGCCAGGACAACATCTCCAAAAGTGTCTCAGCGGAAAAAAAAAATTAAATAACATTTGAAGAGCGGCAAATACTCCCCGCATTTCTTTTGTCAGCAAGTGTCCATTTATTGACTAAAAAAATTAAAATAAAAAAATGGTACTAATCTTGCTCTTGAACTAAAAAATAATACACGATATATTTTACGCTAGAAGGAGAATGAAAACTGGCTTTTACTTCCGACAGCCTCGTAACAGGCTTCTCTTACTTTTTATTATGTACTCACATTCCATGAGCGATATGTCTGACAAAGGAAGGAAAATTGTTTTTTTTAAAGTCGGATCATCGCTCTTATACATATATTTTGCTGTTTTTTTTATTTGAAGCAGATTTTTTGGCTGCTAACATCTGAATTTTCACCTCCTCGAAGCGATTTCAATCACAAAAAGACTAGTCCAACACTAAGCTATATTATTTATGTATTTATTAACAAATTTTATTTTAACCCCTTTTGTCTTGGGAAATAGTGTACACGAGTAATGTCTCGATTTAATTAGGCACCGCCAAAAATGGCCGAAAAATCAAGTTGTTGCGGTGTTTTTTAAAACGAAATTACATTTATTAAAATCCATTATTTCTGAGTAACTTTTTTTCCAGAAAGATAAAACCCTGAATTTTATCATATAGAAAACAGAATAATGTAAAACTTTTTCTACTATTTTTAATTAAATTTTAAATGTTAAAGTTTCCCAAAAAGTTAACAATTGACATTTTTTGTCTTGCACAAAAAACGTACATAAATATAAAAAAAAAGGTTTTTGAAATAATTAATTTATTTATTTATTGTCTAACAAAGATTTAGGATGATTTTCTAAGAGAATATGCAAAAATATTATAATATAAGTACCTGGATTTCAAATAATTCCACTTATTCATATAGGTAACCAGATATTTCGCGTCGATCTAGAGTCTAGATCGCAACTGTTATCGTTTGCGTTTGATAATAAGAAAACTATGGAAGACCAAACAGGCAAAAAAAAACCCTTATTTTTCAGTGGCGAAAATTTCAATGTATTATTAACGCGTAGGCTGGCCAGTACCAGATGGGTTACCATTTGTATGAGTTTGGTTTTTAATGTATATGTGTTTGGGGGCCAGGCTCCCCAAAATAGGGGGGGGGCAATTTAAAGCAGAAAAAAATAACTTCAGCGCGTTTGGTCCACCGTAGTCGAAAGGCGGCAAACGTTTTCAAGCGGGATCGAAAAAATGATGCTATTTTTATACAAAGGGCACAATATTTATCGAATTTTTTTTTTGTATCGATTCTTCAAAGCATGCACTCTTTAATAATGGTCATGCATTATTCAGCTCGCTAAAAAAAATTGTTAATTTATTTATCAAAGATTTTAAAATGTTTTTTTTCGTATAAATATTAAAATCTTTTTTTTTTTTTGCTTAACTTAAATTAATTATTTTACTTAACATATTCACCGAATTTCACACTTCAAAACTCAAAAGCGGGATAATTAAACACAATCGAAGTTCTGATATTCAGACGTCAAAATAAGGTATGCAAACAATTTTTTTAATCTATAATTCTGTCCCTTACAACAACACAATATGTTTTGTTCAATTTCAGATGATTATTTTAAGTATAATTGTACCCCCTCAAAACAAGAGTGGGTTTGTAAGCAAAATATATATATATATAAATATCGTTTATGAAAAATAAGTACGCTGTTATATAGTTAATTTTCCTCTTAATAATCGCTGAAAACTTCGTATTGATCGGATAATTATCTGATTTTCGATAGATTTTTAAAAAGAAGGTTCGTCTAAAAGTACTTACCTGCCCCCCCAGTTTTAGCGGTGCCTAGATTTAATGAATTTGCAATTTATCTAAGCCGTTGATATTTTCGCCTCTGATTGGATAAGATTTACAGTACTTTAGCTTGTTTATGCAAATAGTCAGAAAAGGCCGAACGTAAAGTCGGTTTTGTCTGATATAATAGCTGTACTAAAACCATAGTTTTTGTTTGAACCTGTCAATTGGCTCCAATCAGTGAGTGGGCAATCCATGTAAATTTATGGATTAAGGTATGCCTAAAATTAGGATTAGATTCCGTACAGAGTTGTAAAAATCGCTGAATGCTATTTCATAAGCTTTATAATTTTAATGATTTAAATATTATTTTTGGTCCGTTGATTCGAAACACAGTTTCGTTGGGTTACACGCACAATTTCTATTTTAAGTTTACACATCTTGATATAATCCCTGTTAAGCATTATGACATCGCGTTCAGTGAAGTAATATTATAGAATATTTTTGTCCACTTACTTAAGTAATCCTTTTCATTATAAACACATAAAACAATGTCTATCTTTGATTGTAAATAAAAAAAATACAAATATAATAATAATATTAATCATATAAAATTTAGAAAAAAAACTGAGTGAACCGCCGACGGAAAATTTCCCGCCAACAAACAGAATTCCTGTCATTGAGAGCGGGAAATTAGGCTTATGTGGCTTGGTCTGCTGATGACAAGTGTCGGCTAGCGTGTTCGCTAATAAACTCGCATTGTTCACGCGTGTTATTGTTTGTTGTGGGCTGGCGTGCCGGATCGTTCTGAAGCGTGCAAAATATTAATGACGCCATTCATAAACACATGCTTAAAAATAAATAAGAGCAGACAAGCATACATCTACAAAAACAACAATAACTCACACACAAACACACACACCTCCATATATATATATATATATATATATATATATATATATATATATATGCATATATATATATATACATATATATATATATATATATATATATATATATATATATTGAAACCGAGAAGATTCGAGCTGAGAGAATGAATACATAATTATGATAATATCTAGTATCTACTGAGGCCGCTATCAAACATCGCCCCTAGACAATGGAATAAAATGATTTTATGAGGTCATTAAAACTATTAACTAAACTATTTTAGATGTATTATCTCCCTTAAGACGCATTAGAATATCTATCTATCTATCTATCTATCTATCTATCTATATATATATATATATATATATATATATATATATATATATATATGTATATATATAGTAAGTTATGAAAACATACATGAAAATTAAGCTACACAAAAATATTCCGTGTTTCATCCTCGTGAGAATTCGTGTCAGGCTTATGCGCAGAGTTGTGCTTATCAGTCATTTTCATATAGGGATATAGTATTGAATTTGCTAGTTAGTTATTCAGCTTCTTAGTTGTAACCGCGCCCATCGTAATTAGCTAATCATCGGGCACTTACATTTCAATATTTGGAACAAAGAATACACGAAATTAAAAGTTCTTTTCTTGATCAGTGGATTTTCAATGCATATTCATCTCTTCAAAGGAAATGTATTTAGCAACATAATCATTATGAATAAACAAAATGTTTAGTCTGTATTTTGTGTTGAAAAATAATTAAAAATACATAGAAAACATGGGAACATATAATATAGCATCATTTTAAAGTGGTCAAACGGTGGCGCCTCGAGAAGAGAGATGAAGTTTATTTCGTATACCCTAACGGTTAATGATATAATATTGAAGGTAAAGTCTCAAATTGCCATATCCTGCGTCCGGGAAAAATAGAAAACATTTTGGCAACAGTAAAAATTTAGTAATAATAAATTCCGTTTGTTTTGGTATTTTGCAGTCTGTAGAAAATATTACATATTTTCTTATTTTTATATGGTAAAATTATTATATTTTTTATGGTAGAATCCAATATATATATATATATATATATATATATATATATATATATATATATATATATATATATATATATTCATTCAGAGTAGCTAAATCGCCATATAGATGTTATAACTTACTTACTAGCTCTACCTACGTATTGAGCACTGTTGTGCTTAATACTAAAAGTTTACGCATAAATTTATACTTTCGTATATTAATTTATGTGAGTAAATGAAGTAGTTATATATATATATATATATATATATATATATATATATATATATAAAACTACGTTAGTTACTGAATTAAGTAGTTATTTACATATATATTTACCGAATGAAGTATTATATATATATATATATATATATATATATATATATATATATATAACTACTTCATTTACTCACATAAATTAATATTCGAAAGTATAAATTTATGAGTAAACTTTAATTATTTATTTCAAAATTGCTCAATACTTAGGTAGAGCTAGTTAGTAATTTATAAAATATATATGGCGATTAAGCTACACTGACTATTCCGGGTTTCATCCAATCTAGGATTCTTCAGGCTTATGCGCTGACGCCTGAAGAATCCTAGAGTGGGTGAAACGCGGAATATTCAGTGTAGCTTAATCACCATAATACTTTATAAATTACTTAATATATATATATATATATATATATATATATATATATATATATATATATATATATATATAACTGGAATTAAGTATACATTTCTGTCTTTTTAATATAATGAGTTATTTATTCAATTCTTGGAAGATATATATATATATATATATATATATATATATATATATATATATATATATATATATTTCATTATTTTTAGGGGTACTAAACTCTATTATAGCTGTTAACAGTTAACAAAAGGAAGAATGCGATTTTGTTGTTTTATTTTATTTTATTTTTGTATCCACGGTAAATATAAGGATGAAGGAAAAAGATAAAAACTCGCGATTTGCAATGAATTTCAGCAGTGACTAATTTTCTATTCTAAGTCACGTTCATTCGTTATTTCATGTGAGGGTCCTAGAAACTATTCCCTCCGTTTAAAGAGATTTTCTTTTGGGTCTGGATGTTATTAGCGTCTATGGTGATTTCCTCTCCATTGTATAATTATCATAACTGTAGATTTAATTTAATCCCTCTGCCATTTTTTTTCTGTCTGATAGTTTCATTTTATTTTAGTTCCTCGTTTTAATTTATTTCCCTATACAAAACCACCTCAATCTCTCTTTGCAATGTGAGGGCAAAAACCATCCGGCTGACTCTACGCCCTTAATAATTTAATTATTATATTTTACATCAATGTTTTCCCTCCGCCCTTCCTTTTACCATGGATACAAAAAAATCAGTCTATAATATATATTATTATTATTATTATTATTATTATTATTATTATTATTATTATTATTATTATCATTATTATTATTATTATTATTATTATTTTTATTATATAATATAGTTTTTATTGAAGTCATTCTCATGTGGATTAAAGTATCGTATGTTTGTAACAACAACATGTATTATATCTAGGCTATTAGTAACTACTTTTTGTTAATTTAGAGCGCCATTTTAGAATGAAACATTTAGCCGTTATATTAAAATCCTTACTAGGATTTCTGGGAATTTATGGGAAATGAGTGCAAACAAAAGGTTCAAGTCAAGTAGTATTGTGTTATATGAATGGAAATCGATTGAAGAAAATAATTATTCATGGAAATGCAGCTTGATTAAAAATATAGGATGAATTATGATGGGTTTTAGTCAACGTGATAGTTTTGCTGTTCGTAACAGGGACAACTCAATCTTCTCTTTGACACATTTGCTATTTACACAAAACGTGAACTGTTAGAAAGAGCAATTGATATTATCTAGATAATTAAAAATTGCTTCTTCCATGTGCATATAAGTTAAACATGCGTATCAGGCAGAATAATTGACTCTGGAGATTTTGTATAAACATGCTTTTAGCAGTGCTACTTTTAAGCCAAACATTGTTATTCATGAAATCAAATATTTTGGATTGTCATTATATTCCTATTTAAGAATCGAACATCGACAACAAAAAGCACACTTTTTTAATCGCCCATTTATTTGAGTTAAAATAATATTTAAATACTCAACAAAGTGACAAGCGCATTTTTGTATACTAGAAAACTTTTTAATAATTTATTTTTGAAGTTATGCACAGCCATCACCACGATTTTTTTTTTACTTACCAGCGTTTAAAATGTGTATTAATATGCTTTTGTAATGAAAATACATTATTTTTTATTAATAGAAAGATAAAGTAGTCGACAATGGTCAAGAGCAACATATTCCGTTTTCCTTAGCTACTAAAAATTATGTGCAAGAAAAGATAGCATTACATAATTTGCCTTAAGTCTTCAGTTTAAACTGCAGAGTGCTAAACACGGAAAATCACGGAATACCATATTTGTTGATTGATAATTGAACTCCAGTCTATCGATGTATCGCTTAGCAATGTAAAGATTACGGCAAATAAATAACAATAAAATGTCTGTTGTCTTTAAATAAATTATAGAAGTATCAAAATATAAAAGAAAGCGAATATTTATCCTCACGATTGTCCATAAATATCCAACATATCGATTTCTTTTGCGCTGACACTCTCAACAAAACCAGTAAAAAATTCATTATCGATTTCAGACATATGGACATATATGTCATTAAAATATCAATCAATTGATATCGCATCGAATCAAATCATAAGTAAGTGCCCTTGGGATTTAGCTATATATGTATTAAGAATAGTTATCGTCTTCATAAATGAATACTTGCATCCTAAGACCGAAAATACACACACACACACACACACACACACACACACACACACACATATATATATATTAGGCACCGCCAAAAATGGCCGCAAAATGAAGTTGTTGTTGTTTTTTAAAACTAAATTACATTTATTAAAATCCATTATTTCTGAGTAACTTTTTTTTTCCAGAAAGATAAAACCCTGAATTTTATCATATAGAAAACAGAATAATGTAAAACTTTTTCTACTATTTTTAATTAAATTTTAAATGTTAAATTTTCCCAAAAAGTTAACAATTGACATTTTTTGTCTTGCACAAAAAACGTACTTAAATATTTAAAAAAAAAGGTTTTTGAAATAATTAATTTATTTATTTATTGTCTAACTAAGATTTAGGATGATTTTCTAAGAGAATATGCAAAAATATTATAATATAAGTACCTGAATTTCAAATAATTCCACTTATTCATATAGGTAACCAGATATTTCGCGTTCATGTAGAGTCGAGATCGACTCTGTTTACGTTTGCGGATTATAAGAAGAAAACTATGGAAGACCAAACAGGCCAAAAAAAACTTATTTTTCAGTGACGAAAATTTCAATGTATTATAAAGCTGAGGCTGGCCAGTACCAGATGGGTGACCATTTGTATGAGTTTGGTTTTTAATGTATATGTGTGTCGGGGCCAGACTCCCCAAAATGGGGGGGAGGCAATTTAAAGCAGAATAAAAAAAAAATATTTCAGCGCGTTTGGTCCACCGTAGTCGAAAGGCGGCAAACGTTTTCAAACGGGATCGAAAAAAATGATGCTATTTTTAACACAAAGGGCACAACATTTATCGATTTTTTTTTTTATATCAATTATTCAAAGCATGCCCTGTTTAATAATGGTCATGCATTATTCGGCTCGCTAAAAAAAAATTGTTAATTTATTTATCAAAAATTTTAAAATGGCTTTTTTCGTATAAATATTAAAAAAATTTTTTTTTTGTTTTGCTTAACTTAAATTAATTATTTTACTTAACATATTCACCGAATTTCACACTTCAAAACTCAAAAGCGGGATAATTAAACACAATCGAAGTTCTGATATTCAGACGTCAAAATAAGGTATGCAAACAATTTTTTTTTTTTTTATCTATAATTCTGTCCCTTACAACAACACAATATGTTTTGTTCAGTTTCAGATGATTATTTTAAGCATATTTGTTCCCACTTCAAAACAAGGGGGGGTTGTAAGCAAAAAAATATATATATATAAATATCGTTTATGAAAAATAAGTACACTGTTATAAAGTTCATTCTTCTCCTAATAATCGCTGAAAATTTCGTATTGATCGGATAATTACCTCATTTTTGGTAGATTTTTAAAAAGACGGTCCGTCAAAAAGTACTGACCTGCCCCCCCAATTTTGGCGGTGCCTAATATATATATATATATATATATATATATATATATATATATATGTATATGTATATATATATATATATATATATATATATGTATATCTGTATACATTAAAATATCATATTTAAGCATATCTTCCGACCTGGCAATGGTACATATATATATATATATATATATATATATATATATATATATATATATATATATATATATATATATATATATATATATATATATATATATATATATACCGTTGCCGGGTCGTAAGATATGCTTGAATATGATATTTAAATGTGTACAGATTTCGTATTTATTATTATAGCGCGTAGACGAGATAGATTTTTTTATAGTGCCCAATCTACAGTGGTATTTTTCAAATTTAACATATATGCATTTGCTGCTATCAGCTTGAAACTTTACCAACATATATAGCGTTCCAGCCTTAGTAAGTAAGTTTGAAAAAATTGATAGAAATTATTTTATGACGTTAAAATTTGAGACGGAAGATAGCAAGAGAGCCGGAGAGAGGTGGCGCATGAACAGCCTTCAAATGTGAGGTTAGCTATTTTGGAGTTATTTTCTTTTCCCTTTAGTTTTTCCATATATTTTAAATTAATGCCATGTAATTTTTATTGGCCACATTTTTTGTTTATATTGAAACATCGTCGTTAATTGATAATCGCACGTCTATGAAACATGCATAAGACGAAAAATTCTCGAAATAAAGATAAAACAAAGTGCAGTGCCGATTTTAGCATTCTTGTGATAACTGGGATTCTATTAACATGTACGAGATGTTTTACATACGTTTCCAAAGTTTGTAGTACAAGTATTTATAATTGAGAGACATATTTGAAAATTCAGTATGTTATTGCTATACATCTTATCAGAGGACTGGCCAATTTTTATGCGTTGCATTTAAATGATCAACTACAGCAGTAACTGAGATACACCTATTAACACCCGAGTAAACAACTGGTGAAATTAAAAAAAATGCAATCTGGACGTTAGGATACATTAGAGGAACGATATGCAATAAAATCGTGTCCTTAACTTGGGAACAATGTCACAGGACCGTATAGACTGATTTAAGCTGCTTTTGCACTATCTTGCTCGAATATATCGCCAGCTTTTGAATGACATAAGTAATTTAAGGCAAACGGTCTGTGAGGGATAATGAGGAATGTGGGAGAAGAACATAAGCATATTTCTTTGGCCAATTAAGGAATTCAATTAATAAAGACCGTTGTCCTGCTATACAGACAATAACTGTAAAGTTTGGTGTCAGTGTTGGAAAAAGGCCCACAGTTATTTTCGAAACAGTGAAGGAGCGGAAGATATGCTCAAAGTTTGTACATATGTATACTTTCAATAAAAGTGTTTATACAAAAAATGTATAGACATTGCAGGCACCTCTATCTTGCGCTATCTAAATCTTAGTACTGTGACGTAAAGTTTTACAAAAAAACAAATGAGATATAAACATCTATCGTATTTTCTAATGATGTTCTTTGAAGATTTCTAACAAAACGTCATCTATATGTCTTCATAATTGTATATTTTGGCAACAAGTCATTATTCCTGCATGTCTGATCGAACACGACGGAGTTCTTCATTTTTCCGATTTTGTTGGATAACTTTTCAATTCGTTTAGCGGTCCTTTTTATTTCGGCTGTCATGTTGTATATTCTGGTGCCCGAAACTTGTTGCTCAGCCACATTCTTCCCAAGCGCTTTCTATTGGTTCATCCGCTCGTCATCAGAAGCGATTATTATTCTTACTATGTTCGTGTCCTGTTTCTTTATTGAAGCTTCGTTTATTTATAGTTGTTTTTAATTGGTTATTAAGGTGGGTGCAAGATGGGTAAGGCGAATTATTTTTAGTCGCGTGCAAGCGACTCTATAAGTCTGTCCGTCGGTCGGTCGGTCGGTCGGTCGGTCGGTCTGTCCGTAACACATTTGTGCTTGCCCGTTTTGGTTAAGATCAAAGGTCTGTTGTAAATAGATGCTGTTCTTAGCTTTTTAAGGTTTTCTTGGTCTTTTGGCTTAGATCAAAGTGTAGTATCACCAAAACCAGACACCGCACCAACACCAGACACAGCACCAACACCAGACACTACACAAGCACCAACTCCAAAAACAACACAAACACCCGTCCCCACACCAATGCAAACTGAGCCACCACCACCCCAAAAAAAATTGAAAAGAATGAACTGAGGAAGGGGAGAGGCTCCTCTGCCTCTCGCAGACCAACCAAATTAAAAGCCCTTGCCCCCGAAGAACTATGTTGTGTAGGACCTCTATCTGTAGCAACAGATATTTCCCATAGGCAGAGGAAAAACTTAAAACCTCTGCTCGATTACAAACAGATAGAGGGGAAAGATATAAATATCCCCTCAAATTTCCCGGACGCCCCGCTCCTAATAACTTTTGTCAGAACTCCAGAGGTCTGTAAGACCAACTTGTGGACAAGCCTGTAGGCTGCTGAACGGGGCGTTTCCGGGAATCGAACTCGTGGAAAAAATGACCCTTCTTTTGACGAACTGTCAAAACAATGCAAGGGAAGGGTCCCAGTGTTGGTCCATCCGTCACTCTACGGGGTCATGAAATTAATTTATCCTTTGGACGTCGGCGGCATTGCGAGAGAAGGTCAGGATATGAAAAACCTGACCACCTTGAGCATAGAACATAACGTCAGTGCCTCTCCCCGGCTGACTTCGGAGCTGAGTGTGACACACACTAAAGTAGGTACCATGGGTTTGAATTTGGCTATTTTGAATGCGAGGGGCTTGAGATCGACAGGTTTCGGGTCGGCCATCCGCGGCGGGATATGTGAACGTGGACCAATAACGTTTCCTCCTATCCAAACACTTACTTGGACAGGATGTTAGGAGAGGCGAAGTAGACTTCTTGCCTTGTCCCACGTTCACTTGGCTAGACCAGACGGACCATAAACTAGTTATGGCCCGGCTGAAGTTAGGAAATAGGCCTTAGTTAGTGGTTCACTGGAGATACAAGACTTCCAAGAGAAGCTAATAGATTTAATTCAAAAGGCACTAGTGGGGGCGGGTACCGAGAGTAAGTGGTGGGTAGGGCTAAAGGCCAAAATTAGAACCTTCTCCTTCAAGTATGCCCAGCGCCTCGCACTAAATAAGGCCTAGACGAAAAATAAGCTAGAGTAGAAACTAGCCCGGGCTACAGGGGAGGGTGATTGGGTTAGTCAGGAACTAGCTAAGCAGGACCTTCTGCGTGAGAATAGCGAGCGTTATGAAGGGCAAGTATTCAGAGCTAGGCTTAGAAAGGTAGGCAATGAAGCAGTCAACTCCAACACTGACGTGCGTCGTGAAATTTCTAGGCGTGGCTCGGACAAGTACATTGCAAAAATAAGACATCCGGATGGACGCACCCTGGAATCGACTCGGGATATCTGCGAGGGGTTGCGAAAACATTTTCAGGAACGTTTTACACAGCAGCCTGATATTCCGGTCCTTGAGTTTAGCGACTATTTGGCTGACTCTCCCCGCCTCGAGGCGGCTATAGCAGCTAGTTGCGAGGGCCGGGTGTCGGAGCGGGAGTTTTTTCCTGTGCTGAAGCAGGTCAACTGTAACAGATCGTCGGGACTCGATTGTCTGCCATACGAAGTGTATTTGAGGCTGTCGCCCATGTTTCTGCTTCTTCTGGATGATGTGTTCAACCATTTGTTTGCTCAGGGATCGATCTGGTCAACTTAGATCAGTCCAAAGCTTTCGATAGGGTCGACCATCGTTTCTTGGCAACTGTCTTAAAGGCCGCCGGTTTTCAACCGGACTTCTACAAGTGGATCTCCGTGCTGTATCGACAGCCCAAAGCCGTCGTGCAAGTCAACGGAAAGTGCTCGGAACACTTTGTTATCCCTCGGTCGGTTCATCAGGTTGTTCCGCTGTCGCCCCTGCTCTATGTCCTTGCTTTGGAGCCACTTCTCCGCAAGCTGAGACGTGGCGAGGCAAATTCGGCCCAGAGCGGCATTGCAATACCCGGTGGCCCAGCTGGGGAGCAAATAAATACCAACCCCACATATAAACCTTGGTCAATGTAAAGGAAACCCTCATACCATTTGTCACTATCCAGCTCCCTTACTCCCCGGTGAGTTGCTCCCCATTTCCCCCTCACTCCTCGCATTAAAAATCGGCCTTGTGCATAATTTCTTGGTGGGGGAGCAAATAAATACCAACCCCCCATATAAGACCTTGGTCAATGTTGGGGAAACCCTTAACCCCAATTGCCACTATCCAGCTCCCCTACTCCCCAGGGAGCTGGTTCCCGTCTCTCCTTCACTACTCACATTAAAAATGTGCCGTGTGCCTAATTTGCTCGGTGGGGGAGCAAATAAATACCAACCCCACATATAAGACCTTGGTCAATGTAGGGGAAACCCTTCCTACCAATTGTCACTATCAAGCTTCCCTACTTCCCAGGGAATTTATCCCGATTTCCCCTTCACTCCTCACATTAAAACTCTGCCTTGTGCCTTATTTGGTCGGTGGGGGGGAGCAAATAAGTACCAATTTTCATACCAGTGTAACTATCCAGCTCCCCTACTCCCCGGGGAGATATCCCTATTTTCCCTTTACTCCACACAGTAAAAATCGGCCTTGTGCCTAATTTGTTCGGCGGGGGAGCAAGCACATACCCTTTTCTTGGTCTTTTGGAAAAGATCAAAGTGTAGTATCTGTCCGGCAGATACTTCAAGCAAAAACCATATGTGGGTGAAACCGCACATATAAGAGCTTGGTCAATGTAGGGGCAACCCTTCATACCAATTGTCACTAGCCAGCTGCCCTACTCACCGAGGAGTCGGTCCCCATATCACCTAAACTCTTCACATTAAAAATCGGCCTTGGGCCTAATTTGCTCGGTGGGGGAGCGAATAAATAACCTTTTCTCGTCCTATTGATCAAAGTGTAGTATCTGGTCCGGCAGATACTGCAAGCTATGACTAGCCATGACTAGCACAGACCAGATGTGAGGGCAACCCCACATGCCTGACCTTTAAGCAGCTCCCATTTCCCACCTCTCGGGAGCTGGTCCCCTTTTTCCCTTCCCCCTCCCTTCACTCCTCACATTAAAAATTGGCCTTGTGCCTAATTTGCTCGGTGGGGGAGCAAATAAATACCATCTGTTCCGGTTGATACTGCAAGCAAAGACCATATATGTGGGTTTAACCACATATATGACCTTTGTTAATGTAAGGGCAACCCTTCATACCATTTGCCACTATCAAGCTCCCCTAATCCCCGGGGTGTTGGTCCCCATTTCCCGTTCACTCCTCACATTAAATATCGGCTCTATGCAATATTTGCTCGGTTGGGGAGAAAATAAACACCCTTTTCTTGGCCTTTTGGTCAAGATAAAAGTGTAGTATCTTTTCCGGCAGATACTGCAAGCAAATACCATCTGTGGTGGCAAGCCAACATATAAGACCTTGGTCAATGTAGGGGAAATCCTTTATACCAATTGTCACTATTCAGCTCCCCTACTCTCCGAGGAGTTGTTCCCAATTTCCCTTAAATTAAAAATCGGTCTTGTGCCTAATTAGCTCGGTGAGGGAGCAAATAAATACCAACCCCACGTATAAGACCTTGGTCAATGTAGGGGCAACCCTTCATATCAATTGTCACTCTGCCCTACTCACCGGGAATTTGTCCCCATTTCTCCTTCACTTCTCACATTTAAAATCGACCTTGTGCCTTATTTGCTTGGTGGGGGAGCAAATAAAGTCCCTTTCCTTTGCCTTTTGGCCAAGATCAAAGTGTAATACCTGTTTCGGCAGCAAATACTATCTTTGGGAGCAACTCAACATATAAGACCTTGGCAACCCTTCATACCAATTGTCACTGCCCAGCACCCTACTCCCCGGGGAGTTGGTCCCATTTTCCCTTCACTCCTCACATTAAAAATATGCTCGATGGGGGAGCAAATAAATACCCTTTTCTTGGCCTTTTGGCCAGGATCACAGTGTAGTATCTGGCCTTACTACATGCTGTACTTGTTGTGGTATGAAGTGGGGGATCACTTTTCTGTACTGATTCGATATAAAATGATAACCCATTTCACAACCAGTCAGTCTCAAAGCTATTCAGGTCATTCTCCAGGCCATTCAAGTTGTTTTTGAAGTGTTCCAGTTATTTTTTTAAGCACTCAAGCCATCCTTAAGTTCATCTAATTCATCCTTAAGTTCATTGTAAGTCATTTACTTTTTATTTTTTAAGTCATTTCAGCCCATTTTTCGGTCATTTTAGTTTATCTTTAAGAATTTCATGTCAATCCTACATTCACGCATTCATTGTTTACACGGGAGCACGCAACTAATGGCTATCGGCCTTGTTATTTTTAATTTCGATTTTCGTATTTCATATTTTTGTTAATTAATTGTTATGTTCATTGAGATGAGTATTATTTATTAATTTATTTATTTAAAAAAAATACGTAGCAGCTTACATTGTATAATATCAGGTTTAAGGCGATATTATAATAAACTCTTAGTAAACGAATATTAACAGAAAAATAAGGGGAGCCTGATACTAAATATTTTACAATAATGCGTGGCGATAGTGCGACTATCTTGAATAAGCGCTAAGGTGAGTGTTTTTTCTATGGTGTATAATCTGAAATAATAGAATTTCATGGTCGCAACCAATGAGAATATGCGGAATGTTAGCCGAGAGCCATAATTGTCTTTCGAATAGTGAAGTGTAATATCAGTTGTATGTGTATGAGTGGATAATCTAGGTTCTAAGGGTTCCATGTCAATATAGTTATCATGGTTATATATTTACCCGGTCTTTACTGGGAAAAATGGGAGGACGTTTCAGGTTGAGGGAATAATACGAACTATTTTGTCTCTAGTCTGGCAATTGTGATGACGTCGCTCGTAGGAAGTAAGTTAGGATTTTATTATATCGAATAAAGCTGTCTGTAGCGGCGTTCAAAAGGTACATAAGACGGCGGGTGAACGTTTAGACATACTGAATGTGTATGTGCTATCTGTTATTGCAAATCTATCGTAATTTTGTACAGATGGGATTTTTTGCAATCGAATTATTATATAGGAGATAAAAATCGATAGAACATTAACTCTTTTATAATATATACGAAATCTACAAAAATTAAAATATCATATTTAAGCGTATTTTTGTCCCTGCTAGTATAGTTAAAAACCTTTGCATTTTTAACAAAATAGTTACAAAGCGTCTCCATTTACGCTGAACATCAACAGAATGCCATCATTAATATATTACATATGAAATAGTTTACTGTTGAATGTCCATAGGTTACACTTGTTTGTATTATTTTAATTGCATAGACTACAGTAACAACTAAACTGAGAACATTAGTCGGAAGAATCAAAAAGTAGAAATCAGAACGAAGTATTTTAAACTTCATTCAACCAAACAGCAGGTCGTGATTACTTTTTACTGTTCTTCCAACCATTATTAAGATTTAAGTATTTATTTCATCAAACATCAATTTTCACTCAATCAATGGCCTTGCTTATTTATGTTTCCGATAAAATATAAATTATCTTTCATCGTGGAAATTCTACTACCAACGTCTCGTATATATATTATCTTTCTTAGTTGGCTTTAATATGACCTTTTTTTTTAATTTACACAACCCGTGTGAAATTTGAATTCAATTTGACATAAATGTTACATTCTTCTAGAAATTTACTAAACCAGCATCGAATCCATATTACGTTTTTTTTTTATTTTGAGAATGTTAATATTTTGATTAAGTAATTCATCCAAACAGAGTTATGTCTTTACTTTTTATCTTATTGTCCGCGTTTATTTTTAATTTACCCAGCCAGCGTTCTGTCTAAACTACGTTTTATTAAAGGTTATTTTACAATTTCATAAAAGATCACCCAACTAGACTTTAGTTTTAACAATTTTAAAACAATCATCCCAGTAATTTGTAGAAATTTACCCAATTACCGCCAAGTTCACGCATTTTTTCCTATGAAATCATTTTTATTATAATGCTCAAAAAAGCTTTCATACGTATAAAGCGGTTGAAGCGTTGTCTTCATCAAAATGGCTTCCAAACACTTTTAAAAACCTCATCAGTATGTTCAGTATAGAAAGGCAAGGTAATCGGTCATCTCACACTAAATACTGACCAACCAGTCTGGGCATCATGAGTAAGTTGCTAGAATCTGTTAAATAGTGAAGTTATCAACCATCCCAGCCAAAACACTGCAATATTGTTTCCGTTCCGCTAAATCTGCAGCAGATGTGCTGATATTTGTATCTCATAGGATTAGCGAATATCTCGACGGAGATTTCCTTTCAAGAAAAATTGCCCCTTACATATGAAAGGACTTTTATAGGGTATGACATAAAGGTATACTCCACAAAGTATCCAGCTATAGTATAGCTAGAAGTGTCTTTTGAATTATTAAATAATTTCTCTCTGATAGGTTCAAAAGAGAAGTGATTGATGGACAGAAATCAGAAGCATACAGAATTAATGCTGGAACCCATCAGTGATGCATTCTGGGTCCAACTCTCTTCCTTATTTACATCAATTAACTCCTAAATCACATCGTTAGATTATTCGTACATATGACGACACTACAATTTATGGCAACACTCCAAATGCCCTAAACGACGAAGGTCTCTCTGATTCTCTCTCCTATAATCTTGATTACGTGGTATAATGTGGAAAAGGATAACGGGTTAATTTTAATGCATCTAAAACCAAGCTTCTAACTTTTCATCATCAACCTTCTGATTTCCGTCTGGTATCAATTGAAATGAATTGCTCTCCTCTTGGGAAGGCTCCATATTTTGACAAGGTTTTGGGTTTGATCTTTACTCCTGATCTGAGATGGAACACGTACATACAGTGCGTTATTAAGGCTGCTGGAAAAATGGTAGGATCGGTCTACGCTCCAGTAGATATCTCACTGCTGATACAATTCTCTACCTGTATAAGAGACAAATATGTCCAGTGATGGAGTCATTATTTTCATGGACAGTGTTCTTCTGAGAACGAATATATGATCCTCCATGACCTGACTTTCACGAAAACATCCGTCTAGCTGAAACCACTATAAATAATTCCCTCCACAATTTATATGTTCCTTAAACTAAATGTTGATTCCATGAATAAAGCTTATTTCTTAGAACCACCGGCCTGTGGAACTCTTCCGTTTTCCTGGTTTCCAACGGACTACAATATGGTTATCTTCAAGTGTAACGTGAACAAGTTTTGATAAGCCATTCTCTTAAGTAATCCAATTTAGCAAATTTCCACTAGTAACGATTACTAGATTTCGTGTTTACTACTGTACACTAATTAACCCTTATCCTCTAGTGATCCGCGAGCTTTCATAAGTGATGGGTCCTTTATAAAAAATACAAAACCGTAAGTTTTGGCGTTTTATGAAAATTAATTAATTTTCAAAAAATGCTAAAATTCTAACAGAGTTTAGACGAATTAATTTTTAAATAAATATTAATTTTACTTTGTTCTAGAAAAATTATATAACTGGCGTCGACAATTCATTGTCATTATTGTTTTAAATATACACTTTATTCATACTATTCAGGCATTGGGCGCCTTGTGTGGTTAATAAAATGTCGAAAGTTTTTGTCAAACATTGAAACGTGCATTTATATTTTTCCATCGGAAATCGAATATCAGCAAGTTTCCCGGTCTCAAACTCTCTCGTTCAATTGACGATGTCTTTTTTTCTTTCCTCATTCGGCCGTCTAGCATTGTTAGGATTTGTTCGTAAAAGCCGCCAATGTCTTCTTAATTTGTTCGAAATACAAATTCTGATGACTTTCACTCCTTTAATTCCGTCTTTCCGATTTAAAAGGCTTCAGAAGTTTTGGACGTCAAAACATTTCCGCCGCAAGGCAGAGCCATAATTAACTCTCGTAAGGTTGCCCACAACTCGTCAGACCCATCCGATAGTGGCCATTTTGAACTTGATTCAATATTAGCCACCCTAATTTTCCGCTGCGATTCTTAATGCTCTTTTCCTTTGTGGTTCTTTTTACTTTGTTCTCTATTGCACAACCACTGTCCTCTTTTTCTTCTTCTTCTTCTTCTTCTTCTTCTTCTTCTTCTGCTGCTGCTTCTTCTGCTTCTTCATATTTCTTCTTCTTTTTCTTCTACAGTTTGGTTTTTCTATTTAAGATGTTCTCATTCTTTTTTTTTTCGTTTTAATGATCCCCGCAAAACATATCTTCTTTTCTCGCCTTTCAATGTGTGTCTTTCCCCATTCTTCTTACCTCTTATCTCAATTCTAAACGTTCCTCTCTTTGTCTTCTTTATTTCCTTCGCTTCCATATCGTGCTCTAAATATCAAATTGTTCGACCTTTTTAACCATTCTAATTATGTTTATATTATTATTAGTAGTAAGAGTAGTAGGAGGAGGAGGAGTAGAAGTAATAGTAAAATTGGTAGTATTAGTATTACTTGCAGCATTAATATAAAAGTTTATTTCTTGTATATCACACATATTTTCGGGATGTTTTGTTTTTTTCTTCCTCATTAACTTCAGTTCTTTAATGCGATTCTGATTATTGTTTTATAATTCTTTTTTTCTTTCTTTGTTTACCTTTATATTTTATACTTTATGTTATTATATCTTTATAGTCCATGTTATTATCTTCTTGTCTCGTTATCATTTGTTGACTTCTTTTAAAAAATGTTTTCATCCATCCGATTATATATGCTTCTTCTTTTCTCCAACTTCTCAATATTATTTCGTTCTTCTTATCTTGCAACTTTTTTTCATAATTAATCAAACTATTTTTGCTGTTCCTCCTTTCCTACATCTTTCTGGTCTATTTTCGATATTTGTTTTTTTATTCTTATTTTCCTTTGTTGTCGTTATTATTTTCGCCTACTTCGATCACTTAGTTGAATGCATGTTTCATTCTCTTCCTCCTATCTGTCATCTTCCTCTTCATTTATTTATAGTTTTTTATTTTTCATCATCTCTGTTTCTTCTTCATTATCTTCCTTATATTATTTTTCTCCTTCTACTTGTCTTTGTTTTATTCTTTATCATACTCTTTCTGTCATTATTTTCCTGATACTCTTTCGTCTTTTTCTTTGTCGTCGCAAACATCGTCTTCTTCATCTTCTTTTATATTACCCTCTGAATCTAATGTCAATGTGATTTACCCTTTTCCGATTATTTTCACCTCGTGCTGATATTATTAGATAGGATGAACAAGTTCTGCAATCTTTACATGATAGCAAACTGATTGAATCAAATGTTGCCAAACAAGTGGCGTAGATATTCGCCAAATAGATTCGAAATTGACTTCAACGGATTTTATTTAATAAACGCGCAAGCAAATAAGCATTTATATCCAGATCGACGCTCAGACTTAAGTGAGTGTCGATTGTGGGTATATATTGCAAACCAAAGGACAAAAAAAAAGAAGATAAACATATTGAAAAATGCCATTTCTCTCAAATAAAGCAGACAATAAAAATACATAAAGAAAAATAGCAACCACCAACCAACGTGCTCCAAAAATAATGACGGCTAAAATGGATACCAATGAGGCAAAAAGAAATGGATGTGACCAAGTATATACGAAAACATATAGAAATATTTTATTTAAAGAAGTAGCTCGGTGTTAACACATTATATTACCACGAAAATTTAACAAAACTAATTACATTATTTTTTATATTTCTTTCGATAAATATTTATCATTTAAACACTTCGTGTGTTATCACAAAACGCAAAGCCATTTTTATATTATTCTAAATAAAGTTTTTTTGTTCTGTTTTAAATATTCTTCAGTTATCACCAAACAAAAAAAACTAAATAAAGTGTTTTACATTACTTAAAATTATTTTTTTTCGTTTTAACAAGTTTCGTTTTATAAGGAAACAAAATATATTTTATATTTCTTTAAATCAATTTATGTTTTCGTTTAAACGCTTCCTGTGCAAAAAAAACAAGCATTTTTAGTTTTTTTTGTTTTAAATTGTTTTGTGTTATCACATAAAAAATATAGTCTTTTGGTTTTACACTTCTGAATTATTCATAAATAATAAAAGAAATATAGAACATTTAAATCGTTTGTATTTGTATAAATGAAGCATTTTTAAAAATATGATATCAAATATTGTTAAATTTCTTATGTTATCACTTTTACAACAACAACAACAACAACAGCAACAACAACAATAATAATATTAATAACAACAACAATAACAACAACAACAATAATAATAACAACAACAATAATAATAACAACAACAATAACAACAACAATAATAATAATAACAACAACAACAAAAATAATAATAACAACAACAATAATAATAATAACAACAATAATAATAACAACAATAATAATAATAACAATAATAATAATAATAACAACAATAATAATAATAATAACAACAATAATAATAATAACAACAATAATAATAATAATAACAACAATAATAATAATAATAACAACAACAACAATAATAATAATAACAACAATAATAATAATAATAATAATAATAATAATAATAATAATAATAAGATTGTATTTCACAGGTTTTATTAAAGAAGGGTCTCATGAATTATGTATGATAGTTTTTATCTACATTGTGTGATCAGAATAAATTTAAAAAACTTATTTTAAAAATTATATAAAATAATTCCCAAACACAATGTGTATTTCTTCGGGAATAAACAAATAAAGCAGTGCGGGACTGGTGTTAAAGCTATGTATAATGCAGTGCATGACTTTATTTCCGGAAGCACTTGTCCCAATGGCCGAATGTACTGATTCGATTGTTGTTGTATCCAGCGCTGGCGTCGGATCTTTGTAGGTTTACCCGCACTGAAGAGATGTGCTACAGCATTTTATTATTATTATTATCTTTTACATGCATACACGAGTGTTTCCTGCTTACGTAATGATCAATGTAGCAAGGTAACAAATTCTATCCGTCGGCCGTTTCGAAAGCAGATGGCAAGCTACCGTTAACATTATTTACCAAGCCTTAAACCCTGAGCCAACAATAAATTGGCATATAATTGACGGCAAATATTAACTAATATGCGAAAAATTCGGGACCAGATATTAGACAATCAAGATTGTTAGAATGGGCGAAAAATGAGAACGTTACATAAACGCTAGTTTACTGTCTCTTTACCTAGTATTATTATTAGTTATTATTTAACTCTGAGAATGATGCTCGTTATTTTGCTTGTCAGTCTGCGGCAATGATTTTTTTTACACAGTGGTCACCACTTATCAAGGCCCGGAAGCAACTCAGGGATAAGTGTTATTGCAAGTACATTACGTTAGTGTGGAGATTTTATGAAGTGTTTACTTAAGGGGGCGGTTCATTAGGAATTTGTTAACTATGGACTTGAACACATCCAAGTTGTAGTCAGGTGGGAAGCAGGAAGACGGAACAGAGTTCCACAGGCGTGCAGTTCTAAGAAAGAAGCTTTGTTCATGGAATCTACGTTTTGATTTAGGCACAGATAAAGAGTGGGGGAAATTTTTCACCTTGGGTTCGTTACATTCTCTACTTAAGCAGTCTATATGTCTACATGTGATGATATAACAGTCAAAAGTAAAATAAAAAAGACTAAAAGTGTTTATAATTTCAAAGTAATACCATATATCTAATCGCTTGTAACTAAAAAGATAAATAGAGAAAGAGTGCTAGTGTGTTTGAAAGAAATAGAAAAAGGAAAAAGATTAAAGGCGTGACAATATCACAATTTTTAGGTAAAATTCAGGTAATTTTGCATTTACCGGCCCGCGATTTCCACGAAGTTATTTCGGTGTTACCGACAACTGACGGGAACACGACACGGAAATATAACTGCAAAATAAACACGTAGTTGTTGTTTTTAAACGAAGTAATATCTATACTAATCCCATATTCTCTAGCAGTTTTTTTTTCCAAAAAGATAAAAACCTGAATTTTATCATAGGAAAAGCAGACCAATAGAAGACTTCATCTACTATTTTAATACAATTAAAAATTTGATATTTTGCAAAACAACACCATTCACCGCCATGATTGGATCGATCGCTTAGACATTAAAATGTTTTAATTAGGCACCGCCAAAACTGGGGGGGGGGCAGGTCAGTACTTTTTGACGGCCCGTCTTTTTAAAAATCTACCAAAAATCAGGTAATTAGTTGATCAATACGAAATTTTCAGCGATTATTAGGAGAAGAATGAACTTTATAAAAGTGTACTTATTTTTCATAAACGATCTTTATATATATATATTTTTTTGCTTTCATCCCCCCTTGTTTGGAGTGGGAATAAATATGCTTAAAATAATCATCTGAAACTGAACACAAGATATTATGTTGTTGTAAGGGACAGAATTATAGATTAAAAAAAAAGAAATTGTTTGCATACCTTATTTTGACGTCTGAATATCAGAACTTCGATTGTGTTTAATTATCCCGCTTTTGAGTTTTGAAGTGTGAAATTCGGTGAATATGTTAAGTAAAATAATTAATTTAAGTTAAGCAAAACATTTTTTTTTAATATTTATACGAAAAAAGCCATTTTAAAATGTTTGATAAATTAACAATTTTTTTTAGCGAGCCGAATAATGCATGAGCATTATTAAACAGGGCATGCTTTGAATAATCGATACAAAAAAAATCGATAAATATTGTGCACTTTGTGTTAAAAATAGCATCATTTTTTTCGAGCCGGTTGAAAACGTTTGCCGCCTTTCGACTACGGTGGACCAAACGCGCTGAAATATTTTTTTTTATTCTGCTTTAAATTGCCTCCCCCCATTTTGGGGAGCCTGGCCCCCACACACATACACATTAAAAACCAAACTCATACAAATGGTAACCCATCTGGTACTGGCCAGCCTCAGCTTAATAATACATTGATATTTTCGTCACTGAAAAATAAGTTTTTTTGGCCTGTTTGGTCTTCCATAGTTTTTTTCTTATCAAACGCAAACGTAAACAGAGTCGATCTAGACTCTATATCGACGCGAAATATCTGGTTACCTATATGAATAAGTGAAATTATTTGAAATTCAGGTACTTATATTCAAATATTTTTGCATATTCTCTTAGAAAAGCATCCTAAATCTCAGTTAGACAATAAATAAATAAATTAATTATTTCAAAAACCTTTTTTTTACATATTTTAGTACGTTTTTTGTGCAAGACAAAAAATGTCAATTGTAAACTTTTTGGGAAAATTTTACATTTAAAATTTAATTAAAAATAGTAGAAAAAAGTTTACACTATTCTGTTTTCTATATGATAAAATTCAGGGTTTTATCTTTCTGGAAAAAAAGTTACTCAGAAATAAATGTAATTTAGTTTTAAAAAACAACAACAACTTGATTTTGCGGTTATTTTTGGCGGTGCCTAGTTTTAATGGTTTTTTAACCAAATAATTTCTTTTAATCTAAGTAATATTTAGGCTGATTTGCTATAAGAATATACAAAAATAATATAATATAAATACTTGAATTTCAAATAATCCAACTTCTTATGTCACTATATAAATTTGCGTAGCGAAAGTAGAAAAAAAATTAATGATATTTTAAAATTAAGTGCGGAGGCTAAGAGGGGACTAAATAAACTATATTTAGGCATTGATTTTTAAAATTTGATTTGAGGATAAAGTAAAGGGATTATTTTTTTTTCATAAGCGATATATATATATATATATATATATATATATATATATATATATATATATATATATATATATATATATATATATACCCCGTGCCAGAATTATATCCTAACGATATTTTTGTTCCGACTACGAAATATTTCAAGGAAAATTCATGGAACTTCGCACGTTATACGGCAACACTAACGCTTGCGCACATATAAAATTTCATGCTGATCTGCCTAATAGCGAGCAAATTGCAACCACTTTGGTGACTTGCAGTTTTTTTCTGCGTGCGAACTTTATATGCAAGAAGGGACGTAAATGTGCTTTAAGTCAAGCTGAGGAGTCTAAAATTGTTAAAAGGCTCTATAATAAGATTTCCATCTTAGAAAATGACATAGAATTAAACCGTGATCATGATACAATAAAAAAAATATTCTACTAACCCTAAACTTTGCAACGGACGTTCTAACAAAGGAAAAATTCGTAAGAAATCATATCTGTCACGTCGAACAATGAGCAAGATCAAGAGAGAAGTTCGTCGTAACCCACTTGAAACTAGCAAACATGTTTTTGAAAAGCTCCTGATGTGCTCAAATCAACTCGTTGCCGTATCCTGACGACGATTGAAAAGTTTGGAAAGCCAGAGTTCAGGCCTCCCTCAATTAAAGGATAACCATAAGAAAAAGAGGATGGAGTGGGCAAGAGATCACATGAAGGTGAACTCTCAAAATGTTTTGTTAACCGATGAGTGTGGAGCGACCCTTGATGGACCCGATAGGTCGAGGGAGGAGGGTACCATAATGAAGATCTACGTCCCCAAAGGATCAGGCGTCAACAAGGAAGTGGTTGTGTGATGTTCTGGGTTCCAATCATTGTCAGTGAACTGGTAGAACCATTCAGAGTCGCAGATGGAGTGAAAATTTACCGCCAACCTCTACATTGACTTCATTAAGGAACACTTGGAACCCTGGCACAAGAAGAAGAATTTGACATTCTGCAAGGATAGCCACTGAATATTTGGAGAGAGTTTTTGCTAGACATGGGAAAATAATCCGATGGCCAGCCTGTTCTCCAGATTTAAATCCCATCGAAAATCTGTGGAGCATCTTGAAACCAAATATTTTATCGGGAGGAAGGCAGTACACCTCCAAGGATAACCTCTGGAATGCTACTCTGACTACTGCTAAAAAGATTTCACCAGATGAAATCGAAAGTTTTACATCTTCAATGGACGAAAGGCTTTTTGTTCTTGTCAATACAAATGGCAGTTATGTAAGATATTGATCGTACTATGAAACCATATTGAAGTTGTCCTTTATTATTGGTGTTCTTAATCTACAAATTCCTAGAATAATCAACGTTTCCATGATCTACTTCATTTACTCACTTAAATTTAATATACGAAAGTATAAATGTATGTGTAAACTTTAAGTATTTACTTCAAAAGTGATCAATACGTAGGTAGAGCTAGTTAGTAAGTTATAAAATATATATGGCGGTTAAGCTACACTGAATATTCCGCGTTTCATACACTCTAGGAGTCGTCAGGCTTATGCGCGAATTTTGTGGCTGTCTGTAGATTTATATACTTCTATTGAGATTTTAGTTAGCCAATCAGCTGATAGGAAGGGTGCGGTTTATACTAGAAAGCTGATTGGCTATACTCTCTCTCTCTCTCTCTCTCTCTCTCTCTATATATATATATATATATATATATATATATATATATATATATATATATATATACGATGAGGCAAATAATTTGCCGGAATAAATTATCATATAAATGCACAATTATTTATGAATTTGTCTTTCTTTTTTCGATTCTTCAAAGTATTTTCATAGTTAATTTTACACTAGCAAAATTGGGCTCACTAAAAGGAAATTATTAATTTATTTTTCAAATATTTCAAAGCAGTATTCTTCTGCAAATATAATGAAAGTTTATATATTTTGGGTCATTAAGATAATAATTTTTCTTAACATATTAATCGAATTACACACTTCAGAACACAATGGGTAAAAATAATTCGGGGTCTAACCTTAAACTCTGAAATTGTTTTTCTTGTTGTTTTATCCACAATCTTCACCCTCCTCACAATACAATGTATTTTGTTCATTCTCGGCTAATGTTGGGGCCATATTAAAATCGATGGAATAGACATGTTATGGCCGTTTTTGTAGGATATATTGTTGGTAGAAAGAATACACAGTACATAATACTTAAAAACAATAGTTTTACTTGCTTATTATTGTTTTAAAAAAATTAAATTAATTTTTCTAAGTCTTCTTTTCTACCTAACTTGATAAGTTTTCATTGATTTAACTTATTTTAAAGCGTTCATTCAGTTCAAAACCAAGTAGGATCGAGTGCTACGCGAGAACAAGAAAATATGCCCGATGTGAGATGTTCGCCTCTTATGAGTTTAGATATATCACAAAAATAGAAGGGTTCCTTTTACTATACACATAGGTACGATAAAGTTGTAAAAAAAAACAGATATATAACAATTAAATGTTACCACAGGCAAGAAAAGTTACTTTTCTATCAAACTGGATAAGTTTTTAGTGGTTTTATTTCGGTTCCAAAATACAGTATTGTTGAATGCTGCTGAATAACAAGAAAAGATGGCCGCGATATATTTGAAGACTCATTAATTACTTAAAAAAAAGAAATAAAACAAAATGACGGTAGAAACTCGCCCAATAAATGTTACCGTAAAATTTATTGGGTGGCTTTCTACCACAATTTTGACACCTTTTTCGAATTGAATTCATTTCCCCAAACATAAGGTATTCACCAGCTAGCTCCCCGCCATTTGTTTTTTTACACACACCGATAAACACTGTTTTTCTTTCGAACCGAATAAAGTAAAAACACTAAAAAATTCCAGTTGGGTAGGAAAGTAACATCTTGCTTTTTGTTAAATTTGTCATATATTTGGTTTTGACAACTTTTTCGAATCTATGTGTAGAATAATACAAACCCGGAACAAATTAACCTAATGTCAGCCCGCTGTTACGAAATCGGATTAGGGACATATAATTAGAAAAGCGAATGTAGAAACTAAGAGATTAAAAATATTATGGGAGGTGTAGATTTTAGCTAAATAAACACTTTAAAATAAGTGAAATCGCTAAAAACATATCCAGCAAGGTACAGAACGAACACTTCGAAAAATTCATTTTATCTTTTGTAAAAGAACGGTAAACAAGTAAAATTAATAAAGAAATATTTTAGGGTGAGTGTAATCTCTCCTAATAACAACATTTTTTTTTAATGGTCATAAACTGTGTTTTCAATCCACATTTATACAATAATGGACCAGTTTTTTTCTGCCTAGCTAAAATGAACGATTTTTCCCTGGATGAGTTTTCCTAAATTCGTTATTACTTATGTCTCATTAATTTTGTTTATCTTGTCAGTGAGACTGATATAGACACAAAGGTGGTTTATAATGTACAGGCTGCAGCTCTCCAAGTAGGGTCATTCTATGTTGGGATAAAAATAAAAATTACCTCAATCTAGAAGGAGTTATTTTTCACTGACCGAGAACAGGAAAAATTATCTGAACAGGTACTACACATTTAATTATTCATTTGGTAAGAAATATAACATAGAACAAGATCATCATAAGTGTGGGTAAGTGGAGATCGCTGGTCATCCTCTATCTCACACTATTTTTTTCTTAGTTAAAATCATTTCATTGGCCATAAATACATAATAGTGTCAATATGTTGAATATATATATATATATATATCGTTCTATCGTTATTTCCATGGCAAGTGCCCGCCTGAGCTCCAATCCCTCGTTTCCCCCTCGCCAATCTTTCACGAGAAACATCCGTCTGGCTGAAACAACCCTTTATCTGTGCCTAAATCCAAACGTAGATTCGATGAGCAAAGCTTCTTTCTTAGAACTGCACGCCATTGGAACTCTCTGCCGCTTGCCTGTTTCCCACCTGACTACAACTTGAACGTCTTCAAGTCCAACATAAATAAATTCCTGACAAACCGCCCTCTTAAGTAAGACACTCTATCAAAACCCCCAATACTAATGATTACTACAATACTATCTCATTGATTACCGTACACGCAGTCACCCTTATCCCTGAGTGGCCCTCGGGCTGTGATAAATGGTGACCCCCATGTAAAAAAAAAATATATATATATATATATATAATTTTTTTCATTCAATATTACTACGTTTTTAATTGAAAAATATTTTAGATTATACGGCTCAAAATACAATCAATTGTTTGTCAATAATACATTTATTCAATATTTGAAATTTAATCAATAAAACTTCAGACAAAAATATCTGTCTGTCCTCCCCCACTTCCACAAAATCTATAGGGTGCAAGAAAAAAACAACTGTTTTAGGTCAACTTTTCCAGTGTCTTAATGGCATTATTTTAAATGAATCAGTTTTTGTCACATGAAAAGAATTTATTATTTATTCATGGGTTTCCCGATGTGTATAACTTGTCGGTGAGATACAAATAAAAACATCAACATGTCCGATATTTTTAGATTTTGTTTCACAAAATTATTAAAGACAAAGAAAAACTGACATAAACAAATTGTTCTTTGATTTTTAAATAATAAATTTGGTATATTTATACTTTAAACTCATTGTTCATTGTAATAAGCAAACTCTAAATATCGGAATATTTCTTCAAAAAACTTAAATCGACGCCATTTTACGAACTCATTCGATAAATGCAACGGGGATCAAGTATGCTACAGTTGTGTTTTTTCGGGCGCTTTTGTTATAAGAATCGGAACCAGAATCGGAAATCGTATCGGAATCGGAGATTTAGAACGGAATCGGTAATTGTGTCGGAATCGAGAAAAAATCACTAATCTATATATCTATAAAATTGAAAGTGCTTGTCTGTGTGTGTACATTCCCCTACAAAAATACTCTGTCAAATTTCAGTTTACAGGCTCAAGATTTGACATCAAGAGTATTGAGATTTTGGAAAAAAAATCAGAGATTTGACTGTCAAAGGAGACAAAATTCAACAATTTTACAATTGACAACTCTACCAAACTCCACCGCCAATTTGGGATCTAATCACTTGAAATTTTAGATGTAGCCTATTTGCCCATAGATCCAACTTTCTAATTTGATTTTAGTCTAAAACAATAAATGTTATGTTGCCAAAATAAAAAAAATTGACTTCGGCGGTCTCTACATAATTACTATGCCAATTTTTGGTGTAAACATTTGAAATTTTACATAAAGGGTATTCAGACAAGCAGCAAGCTGCTTTAATATTTTGAGGGAAGGTTTGGCTGCAAAGAGGTGAAATTTTAAGGTGTTAACATTTGCAGACATTTCAAAACTCCTCCACCAATTTTGCGTTCAAACACTTAAAACTTCAGAGGTAGATTACCTAGACATTTATAAAATTACAAGTGCGTACTTTATTTTTGTCCGGCTCTCTCTCTCTCTCTCTCTCTCTCTCTCTCTCTATATATATATATATATATATATATATATATATATATATATATATACAGTATATAACAGTATATATATATAGTATATATATACAGTATATAACAGTATATATATATACACTATATATATATATATATACAGTATATAACAGTATATATATATATATATATATATATATATATATATATATATACAGTGCCGGCACTATATGTATATATATATATATATATATATATATATATATATATATATATATATATATATGACCAAACAGTTAATAAAGTATGTTAAAAAAACACTTGGAAATGAGTTAAACGCATGCAATCCAAATGTAAAACTTCAAGAAAGTTAAAAGAATGTTACAAATGGAAATTCTTCTTACTTTCTTGAAGTTTTACATTTGGATTTTACCGTCACTGGATGTTTTATCGTCCAAAAGACTATCCATCCATGTGTAATCACCTTTTTCTTTACCATATTCCCTCTGCTTAACTTATTTTGTTTTTAAGTAAGATCTTTGACTTACTTGTTGTTTCATCAAATACTTCTGCATGAAAATCCGATCCGCATTTTGCTAATTCCTACCCTAAGCTTCCTTCTTAGAACAGCACGACTGTGTAACTCTATGCCGCTTGCCTGCGTCCCCCGCCCCCGAATACAAATGGGATGTCTGCAAGTCCATCAGAAAACAAATTCCTGATGAACCGCCCCCTTAAGTAATGACACCTTATTAAATCTCCAATACTATTACTACGATACTATCCCTTTTATTACTGTACACACAATACCCCTTACCCCCGAGTTGCTCCTGGGCCTTGATAATTGGTGACTCCCATATATATATATATATATATATATATATATATATATATATATATATATATATAATTTAAAGGAGATTAGAACAATAGTGTAAAGAGCTCAGTGTATTTCAATGTAACAGTGAAATTACTAGTTTAATTAAAATACAGGAAAGAGAAAGTGCTCGTTGTAATTTAGATATATAATAAGCTCGATAGGTAAATATCCTAGAGCTAATTCAATATTAAGTAATGTGATTGATAATTTAAAATTCATAAAATCAAATTATAATTAAATTAAAAATCCGTCTCATAAGAAGGAACAACAACAAAATCAATTATCTCTACGATCGTTTCGGAAAACAATGCTTTTTATTCGATAAGGTAAAAAGCTATAGCAAACATCTAAACGAGTATTTTAACCATAGTTCCTGACTTCAAAAAGCGAAAAATTAAAAGATACATCTGCCTTACTTTTACTGCTAGGTTTATTTATGGTGTCTTTTAAATTTAATAAAACCCCTTCAAAATTTGCTGACGAGGAGACCTTGCATATTAAAAAACTATACGTAATAATTATTGTCCGTAACTTGATGTCTACCACAATAAAAAGCATTGTTTTCCGAAACGATCGTACAGATAATTGATTTTGTTGTTGTTCCTACTTATGAAACGGATTTTTAATTTAATTATAATTTGATTTTTAAATTTTAAATTATCAATCACATTACTTAATATATATATATATATATATATATATATATATATATATACTACTGTTATTTCACCTCAAACAAGGCACAGAGCTACTTCCACGAAAGGGGTCAGCAGATCTGAAGGGATACTTTAAAAGGAAGATCTGCATTGAGATACTCTACAGAAGGTGAGAAAAACATTGGTACCGTCGGTTTCAAGCCTAAATCATTAAGCAAAATAATTTAAAGATATATTTGCTAAAATATATAAATATATATAAATATATAAAATAAGTAATTGAAAAATTGATATTAAAATAAAATGTATAGGAATAGGGGCAGACAACCTATAATTAAATAAATATGAACATTATTACAGATAATGTGTGCGGTCCTAGTTTTTCCCCCAGAAAGATAAACAGAAAACCATATGGCTGACGAGAGTTTAAACATTATTTACCATTAACTGGTCTCCCTTATTTTAGGCTTGAAACATACGGTACCAATGTGTTTTTTTTCTGGCCTTCTTTACAGTTTTTAATAAATAAGTATATATATATATATATATATATATATATATATACACACATCTATATATATATAATTATATATGTATGCATATATATATACATGCATATATATATATATATATATATATATATATATATATATATATATATATATTACCGATCAAACTATTTTGTGTGTATTACTTATTTAAGGCATTTGACGTTTTATTGTTTCGTCTAAGTTGGCTTATTCATGGAATGTTATTTTTGTTTTGTGCATTAGATGAATGTGGGTGCCTCTGTGTGAGTGCTTATGCCTGTGAATATTTTATTTGTGTGCGTCTTTATATGTTAACTCGCGTGTGTATATTGGCACGTGGAATTCTGAAGGAAATCTATTATGACTTTTAATCTTGTACAAAAAAAAAGAATAAGACAGATCTTTTTTTTTTAATAAAAAAAAGTCAAAATATAAAACAGATGACTATCGTCGTTTGGCGGAGTTATAAGAAACTAATGGACAATACTAAAGTGGGAGTAAAATGAAAAAATAAATAGTTTGAAAGAGAGGAATGGGGAATAACAGAAAAGAAATCAATCGTCCCGCCATCAAATTGTCCCAATTCTCAAGCCGGTTTAACTTAAGCTCGATTCCCTATAAAATAGAACAGAGTTAAGAAAAAAGTCAACAATTGCCAGAGTCAAAATCTCATTTATTTTCAATTATAAAATTCTCGCGAGTAAACAAAGTGAAATTGAATGAAGTTTTCGATCTAAAAATTGAATCTATAAATTAGACCCTTTAAATTGCTTCTTTATAGACGCCTATGCTTTCGTTTATCATTCGTTTATTTATCGCATCAAACCAGATAAACGCTTATACTTTAACCCTATTAACGTACACGTACATAGACACACACATTTATTAGATAGCTGCACCTGTTGCCGCACACTTTCAGCTTCTGTAATATTGTTCTAATCAGAAAAAAATGAGTCTCTATACCAGTTGGCTATATCTATCTATATATATAAAAGTGAACATGTCTGCGTGTATATGTGTGTGTGTCTGGGTGTGTGTCTGTGTACATTTCCCTACGCAATACCTCTGTCTATTTTTAGTCTACAAACTCAAAATTTGATATACTGGGTACTGAGATTTGGGAAAATCGATGTGATCGGTTTTTGGCCAGAAATTATGCGATTAATGGGTCAAAGTTCAACTATTTGACCTTTGAGAACTAAACCAAACTCCTCCGACAATTTTTGGTCTTCGTACTTGAAATTTTAGATATAGGTTCTTTGGACATGGATCTAACCTTATTACTTGACTTGAGCCCCAAACAATAAATTTTAAGGGGTAATAATAGGGGTCAAATTTTTAAAAAAAATTGACCTCTGCCGTCTCTTCCAAATTACTCAGATAACTTCTGGTCTAAATATTTGAAATTTTACATAAAGAGTATTCAGAGATAAGACAAGTTTTTTCATCATTTTGGGTCGATAATTTTTAGTTACCAATATATAAATGTATGTATGCATGTCGGTTTGCAGGTCTGCCTTAAACTTTCAATAGAGGCGACGGATTTTACCAAGATCAGAATTGTCTTAAAGTGTGACCTTTCTACGACAAATATCGAAAATTGGCTAAAAACATTAATATCTTCCCCTTCAACTCGGCACTTTCGATCAGGGGGGGGCACTTTTTTCGCCGATATTTGTGAAAGTTATCACCTGCTTTAGATTATCTAGCCTTAATTTTTAAAAAATGTCGCTTTCGGTTAGGCGGTCGTCTTAACAACAAAGACGTCATGTTTTTTTCACATTCTGTTCCTCCTTCGCGGTACAGGTTCGAGCCTTCCTTCCTACTATCACTTATTTATTTTTTTTTGCTTAACATACACCTTCGAACACCCTGGTAACGCCAGGCCGAAATGCTAGTATATATATATATATATATATATATATATATATATATATATATATATATATATATAGTGTTTGTGTGTGCGTGCGTGTGAGTGCGGATCTAGAAAGAGAGAGAGAGAAAGAGACATATTGATGGGACGATCCAATACTTTTTTTACTATTTCGATAAAATTATCGATTTCGTAATAAATTCTTTCCTAGAACTGTCCGCCTGTGGAGCTCTTATTTGCTGGCCTGCGTTTCATGGCTGTCTTTAAATTCCCTGTAAAACTGTTCTTACAGATCCCCTTAAATAATTCAATTATACCAACGATTTATAGAATGTTGTCCGGCAAATTACCTTCAATCATTGACCCTTATTCTCGAGTAGCCTTCTGGCCTTTTTAAGTGATTACTCATTTTCACAAAATATATATTTTCACATAGGGCACCCCCCATATATATATATATATATATATATATATATATATATATATATATATATATATACATATATATATATATATATTAATTTTATTTATACAAACATTAATGGCTACATATGTGCATACTTGTTTCTGTAATCACCCAAGTTAGGGGGGTACGTCTTAAGGCCAAGAATTACCGTCAAAAGTGACCTTTTGACGGTAATTCTTGGCCTGAAGACGTAATCCCCCAACGTGGGTGATTACAGAAACAAGTATGCACATATGTAGCCATTAATGTTTGTATAAATAAAATTAATATACCTGGTCTGTTCACTCATTGAGCATTATTTTGGTAGACACATGTTGTTTCATTGGATGTACTTCTAGGAAACTAAACTCTACTGGCTATATATATATATATATATATATATATATATATATATATATATATTGAAATGTTTTTTTCAATTTTTTATTCGAATATAAATATTAATTACATCAAGCTCCTTTAGATATCTACATATATAAATAATTTTATATTCTTATCTGTATATATGCTTTTTTTACATTGTTATTATTTTAGTATATCTATTACTCAATGCAAAAAGTATAGGTAGAGAGCAAAAAACAAAAACACTCGACACACCTGGAGATAAATCTATTCTATTTTCACGGAACTTAAATCATATGCAAACAAGAATCTGGTGATACCAATAAATGTAGTTTCGAATATTTCGTTGTCTTCCAAATAAAAGTGATGTATGGAAGTCGACTGTTCTTTAAAATAAAATTATCTTATCTTGTTGATATTTACACACGATTCCATTGATTGGGACCTTATTAATTATATTAATAATACACTTCTTATAAAAAGAATATAGAAAATATTCCAAGATGCAATGTACCTTTCATCTTGCATCCAATTAACAACAGAAACAATAGAACCATATGGATGAAGTCGACAGATACATAGAAAGCATAAAAAATGAGTGAAAATATTTCCTATTTTCACAAGCATTTTTTTGTTTATATTTCTGTCTGCGCTCGCAGTAATCTTAATATGATTCTATTGTTTCCAGGCTTTTGTTTAATGAATTAATTATATATCATGAAATGCCGAAGACTCATTGGCCAAAGTGTAAATCTTCCACAGCAGAAAGGTATTGTTTTGTCTATTGCCAAACATTACATTGATGTTGAATACTTCTATTATGTTTACGGTAAGTGGCGAATACACCTAAACATGAGTATGAAAGTCATTACTATAGGCGAAATTGCAGTTGCTAAGTATATAAATATATATTTACATATATATATATATATATATATATATATATATATATATGTGTGTATATATATATATATATATATATATATATATATATGTATATACACTAGCAGTGAGGGGCGAAATACACTAAAATATGATATTTTAATTTGTTGACATGTCGTGATTTCAAAAGTAAGAAAATATATCTAGGTGCCATCAGGTAGAATCGAAACCGAAACATTCAGAGCTGGTGACATTACGACTTTACCGACGTGATATACACATAAACCGTCTAAAAATGAAAAATAAAAATAAATTAAGTTGGTTGTTGGTTGTTTTTGTTTTACGGCATATCAAACTTTTTCAGGTTATTTAATGCCGACTCTAGTTATTTTGAGGAACGATTTTTAATGGAGTATATTTGTTTTTTTAAGTCGGATTCTATTTAACCCAGAGTTGGGACCCTAACAGGTACTACCACTCTGGACAAGTGGACCTGGGAGCAATTACAATTAAAAGGTGGCTCCACACTCCCCAAGGCCAGCAAGGTGTCGTCTCACCATCGGATATAGTTTTAGGTCATATACAGGACCAAAAATAAATTAAGATCGAGGCCTAAAATGTGTAACGATTATTTCAATTTAGACCCATTTTTTTACTACATAAACAAATTTCACCGGCTAAAGACCTAAAGAAAAACGACCCGTTAAAAATTCAATCATTTCAGGCCCATAGCGCCGCTCTGTGACTTTTAGTTTCGGGGAAATAGAGTTTGCAAATACAAAGTCAGACCGACAGACAGCCGACAGATAAACATATCGACAGACAGGCATATAGACGTTTATATCTGAGATGAATGTCAGAACATTTTTCAAACATTAGATAAATATACAGATCAGTGCATAGTATAACGCTTTGCAATAGAAGTATCTAGGAACTAGCTGTACGCCCGGCGTTGCCCAGTCGTACAATCCGCTTAAATATGATATTTTATTGTATGCAGATTACGTAATTATTATTATAGAATCATTCCTCAATTGAATATTACATATTATGAGGAATGATTTGCCCGGTGGACTAATTTGCAAAATAAATAAATAAATAAATAAAATAAATAAATAAATAAATATAAAGATAAAAAATGATAATGTCGTTCATTAAATTCCGTTTGTTTTTGTTTATAATATCACGTCAGATTATACTTGGGTTTGAAAATGGATGTGTTAATTAATGTTTAGTTTTAAAATATGCAGACGAGCAAAGGATTTGCAGCAATGTATAATGCTAGTACTTTTTTCGTAAATTGAATTCATCAATAGGAAATATTTTGTTGAAATGGTGAGGTACACCCTCGCTTGAACAGGAGATAATTGAATCCGTAGGCGAATGCGCTACCACTGAGCTATACCTCCAAATGTAAAGAATTCTGTTTCTTTTTGAGAAGAAATACTTTGCTAAGACTGTATCACCACTTTTGCCAGTAGAACGTATAAAAATTCCTTGAAAATCTTCTTATTTTACAAAAGAAAATAAACTGTTTTAAGGATAGTATTGTTTCGATTTTAGATACTGAGTTAAAAATTCTCCTTAATAGACAAATACTGAGATTTATAACATTTGGTATATATAATTATTACCAATCAATTTCCCATATCCTTCTAAATAACGTTTTTATTTTGCAGAAAAAATGCACTGATCTCGCCGATTTAGGAATTAAATGGATTCTTTAAGCTAAATGATCCTTTTCACATTTTGAGAATAAAATGTGAACTAGGAAAGACACAGCTAATAATTTTAATATTCGCATGGCATCAGACTTTGCACAAATCACAAACCTGGTCGGCATTTATGTTTAAAGAAGTCAAGCTCGTGCTACAATCTATTCAAGAAGGACTTTATAGAGATGACGGCCGACTTACCAATAGAGCTAGAACATGGGAAGACAATACGATCATTAAAAACTACACTTCTTTTAAAATAACTATTGCCTTGCCATTAATAAAGACTATGATAAAAAACATCACACTTTTTAGATGTTACTGTAAACTTAGTCGAAATCATATAGCCCCTACCCCAAACCTTCTCTATTATATGCCCATAAATTTTCAAACTACCCTAATTCGAGTGTAAAATAATATCTATCTATCTCTCTCTCTCTCTCTCTCTCTCTCTCTATATATATATATATATATATATATATATATATATATATATATATATATATATATATATATATATATGTTGTTTATTTGGTTTTGTTAGGGATAATCTTGAATTCATTCAATCATTTAAGCGAAACTGCATTTTTACCTAAATGCAAGTTGGAAATAACTTTCCTCTGACCAATTTAGTATCCTCAAATGGATAGCGGCATATGTATTGTTTTTAAAATATAATTGCCCGTATTTTGTCTTATTTGCGTCCTCACTAAAGCAAATTAAACACAAGGTCGTTTTTTTTTAATGTGGAGAAAAAGCGGAGGGCGAACAAACACCCCCGCGGTGGCAATCTAGCATGGTCAGAAATGAAAATTGGTATGAACGGTTTCCCTACATTGAACAAAACTGATTGTTTCAAGAGCAATGATCTGATATGTGGGGAAACCCCCACATATAAATTTGATTGCAGTATCTACAGAACAAGATACTACACTTTAATCTTTTACTTCCTGACCAATTTAAATTATATTTAAAAACAATACACATGCCATCATTATGATTATATTTTAAAAACAATACACGCACACGCACACAAACACATACACTCACACACACACACACACACACACACACACACATATATATATATATATATATATATATGCATGCATGTCTATAAGTTATAATAAATGAAATAATGTCATGTTCATTATTAGGTATGCAAGTTAAAAACTTCGAAATAAGTAATATAAATGCGTGGATGTGTGAGTGGATGGGTAATTAAGGCAAGTATAAAAACACAAAATAAAAACAGTATAGTAGCCAATGCAATAAGAGCCGTCGGGCAGCAATCGAACATTGTCAATTAATTTATTCATTTCTACATTTACATGCGTATACGCATCTCTTTAAATTATAAGTCTGTCCATAAATTTCTGGACCTCAATTTAAGAAAAACTGTTTTTATCGGCGTACATTTACTAGTAATGTCTTATATAATTAGTCATTAGTTATAATTATAGTCAATAATATTATGTCGACATGTCAGGTGCTCGGTCATTTATCTTTAAATTTGGAATAGCATTTTATTAATATTCAATGATCATTAAGAGAGCTGGCGATTCTGCCTAAGTTTGGCTTTAAACCTTGAATCATTTTTTTTTGCATGGTCTGTCAGTCTTAAGTCTTTAATAGCGCTTTTTCTAGTCTCAGATGATTTAGTTTGTAATGGAATTTTCTTCATTATTTTGATTTTGAAATTACCATTCTTGAAAATCTGTCCTGTTTATGTTAAGAATATGTTTGTTGGTGAATTGTCTTGCTTAAGTTTAAAGTAGCATTTTCCTCAGTAGGCCGCGCTTAAGTTTGCAATAGCATTTTCTTCGGTGCTTTAGATTTGAGTTTGAGTTATCCTTGTCGTATAGTGAGGTTCTGAATAACATGATAGAGTTGTATATATGATGTGTATTTATTTACATGTATGGATATTTACGAGTATATATTATCGCATCGATATAATGAATGTGCCTATTAATTGTCTAGTGATTGTCTAAACACGATATATAACAAGTAAACATTAAGGGGCAAATAACTGTCTCTGGGTTTTTACAACTCAGAAAAGCTGCAAATGAAGATTCGTACGATTCAAACCTTTGGTGATATTAACAGCAGCTTTATTTCGGATGTTTCCTCATTGGAAAGTGACAACGCTGGTCCTAGATCTTCTTTATCGACATTTTCCCTTACTCCGAGTCATTACTGTCTGAGGATCGACTCTCTCTTTCTCTACGGATTGCATCTACAAACTCATACTCCCAAGTCTTAACTAACTTATACGTGTGCATTTAAGCTATTTTGTTGCGTCCTTTTGCTTATAAACTAACATTTTTTTTCAATTATCATTTTTTGTGCTAGTTATAGAAATTAAGATTCCTTTCTATTAAAATAATTTAACATAAATAGTTGTATTTGTAAATATTTATTCCACTATGGTAACATTATTTCTCATATTTCATTTATACAAATAATAATAAGATTGATAATAATAATAATAATAATAATGATAATAATAATAATAATAATAATAATAATAATAATAATCATAGATGACCAGCACATCTTTAAGCGTTGTTCGGTCAATATCTAAGAGAATTTTTGGCAGTTTTTCACACTTAATATTTAATTATAATTTCATTACACGATTCGCCATCCAAATAAGCACATCTCACCAATATGTATTCTTATTATCATTTACGCATGTATTTTTTCAATATATAAATTATATGATATAATATATCCAACTTTTTTCATCTGCATTGAGTAGATTTGAGTTCTTTTTAAAATTTTATTATTTGATTATATTTAACGTTTAGATTTACGCCCTCTGGAGTACATTTTTGAAATGAAATGGATTACTCAAACGCTGAATCTATCTTAATTAGTTACCTTGTTAACCATTTCGGAACGTTGCCTGAATGAATAATAAGCTTAATGTAAGTAAAAATACGCTCGTCTCAAATCGGAAATGGGGATCCCGCATCTTTCTCGGAGCCATCTTTTATTTGCGGAACTTCTAAGATTTACGCCTGCTTTGCCATCATTGCATGTTGATTTGTAAGATGCAGGAAAGATTTAAATTATCTTTCCAAAGCAATCGCTCTGTTGTTTGAGGATGATTCCAAATCATTATGTAATTACTGTACTAAGAAGTTAAATTACATAAAAATAAATATATGTGTGTGTGGGGGTGTAATTTAACTATTTAGGACAGTAATTAAATATGGATTCATGATATGAAGTTGAAATCAATATAGCTCAATTGCTCAATTTTGCGATACTAGAGCCAGGAATAGTTTTTCTTTAACGATAGCGCGTTATACAAGTATTTACTAATTTTTAGAAAGTTTGTCTTTTATTGGAAACGTTTTGCGTACAATAGTTTCAGTCCCCGGTCTTGGTATATAAGCATATAAATGTTTATTAAACTTTAATTTGCCTAACGTGGGATTTATTAGTCCGTAGAAAAAAACAACCAAACATTATTTCCAAAGTTTTAACAGCCGACGAATAGTACCTTACCACTTAATACAACGGGTATTCAATTTCTCATTATGGACAGTATATATATATATATATATATATATATATATATATATATATATATATATATATATATATATATTACACAGTGATCACCACTTATCAAGGCCCGGAAGTCACTCAAGGATAAGGGTTATTGCAAGTGCATTACGTTAGTGTGGAGATTTGATGAAGTGTTTAATTAGGGGGGGCGGTTCATTAGGAATTTGTTAACATTGGACTTGAAGACATCCAAGTTGTAGTCCGGAGGGAAGCAGGCAGATGGAACAGAGTTCCACAGGCGTGCAATTCTAAGAAAGAAGCTTTGTTCATGGAATCCGCGTTTTGATTAAGGCACAGATATAGAGTGGGGGAAATTTTTCACAGTGGATTCAGCTAGACGGGTGTTTTTCGTGAAAGATTGGCGAGGGGGGGGGACCAAAGATTTGAGTTCAGACGAGCACCTCCATGGAAATAACGATAAAACAAGGATAGGCTCGCAACGTCTCTTCCGTGGGAGAGAGGTTGCAGGGTAGAGAAAAGAGCATCCCCCACTAAGCCACGAAGTCTATTTTGTACTCTGTCAAGGCATGATAGGCTGTTTTTGGCAGCTCCTGCCCAGATATGGCAACAGTATTCCATCCTTGGACGTACTATATATATATATATATATATATATATATATATATATATATATATATATATATATATATAACGTTTCAAGCGGGTTATATTTGCATTTGATCAACGAATATTTTACACTTCAATATTTTTATCGTCATAGAAATCAGTGAAATCGGCCATTTTTCAATCAACTGGGTTGATATCCTACTCTAGTTCGGAACTCATCGGAGTCCATCGGAAGAAAGCTGCACATGCCTTTGTCGGTTATTAGTCCATCATACATTGTAGCATACATTTCACTGAGGAAAGCGTACTATTGATTTCATAAAATGATTTTTATTCATAAAGTAAAGTATGCAGAAAAGTTTAAAATGCAATCGTAAAGTAGCTTTGTGCTCTAAAAAAAAACATTTCACTTAGTATTAACTTCATCTGCTGGGCCTTAAGTTTTGCGTGCTAATAAAACTTCTCAAATGTACCTGTGGTGTTTGGTTGTGTAAGGTATTTACTATGGTCAAACCGCCTATCCTTCTTTTATCAAATTATTTCGATTATCGAGTATCCATATTTATCGAAGACAAGACCTATCTTAGAACACTGCCAGGAATATTAAGTATCTTCGTGTAAGATTTCATAAGAATAGACAGCCGTTTTCGAATTCATGCAGTATCTTACGATCGTACACCATTTGTTTTGTAGAATACGTATAGTTTGTCCACTAGTAAGCAAATATAAGTAACATTTTCGTTGTCAATTGAACATCATAGAAACAATTTAGATTGTGTTATTCATGCCTTCTCTTTATAAACAAAAATAAAATCCCTTTGGACTTAATGTGCTTCAACTTTGATTCGTCACTCAAGGTTTCCGTGCTCTAACGCCCGTTTTATATTATTTTTAATCGTAAATCCCAATCTAAATTAGTTCTGTTGCGTGAGGTTTGACACCGGTGAGGTTACTCTTAAATTCTGTATTACGGTGTAAACTTATCATGTTTAAAATTAATGTGGTCTGTAGAGAGCCATGATTTTTCCCCTGTTATATATATATATATATATATATAAACACATATATATATACACACACATATATAAAAATATATATATATATATATATATATATATATATATATATATATATATAAGAAACATAAAGTATCGAAAATAAAGATACAAACACTATATATTATTGAATGGTTCATTTATTTAATAAAGGTATACACACATTTAGTTGGGGATAGAGGGACATTTTATACCAAGGTATTTCTATCCCTCAACTAAATGTCTGTATACATTTATTAAATAAATGAACACTTCTGTATTCACCAATATATAGTTTTTCTGACTTCATTTTCAACTCGTTTTGTTTTCTATATAAGTCACAATGAAATTGGCTGAGCTTTATATTATCCCGATGAGTCCCTTCTTATAGAATTGAATTTAATCTATTCTCCTAACTCTCTAAGCTACATATATATATATATGTATGCATATATATATACACACATATATATATGTATGTATATATATACACACACATATATGTATATATATATATATATATATATATATATATATATATATGCACACATCATATTAATTATGGTCACATAATTATTCGCATTTTAGTTGTAAATATTGAATATGTGCGTGATTTCCATTTTATTGTCAAAATAATATATAATTAGGCCGAATAGTTAATTGTTTCCTATGGTGCATCGAGCGTGCGAGACATTCGAAATCATTAAACATTAACAATATGACTGTGTTCTCAATGCAAATATTCGTTAATAACTTGATCAATTGTAATTCGCCAAATACACATGTTTCGATCTTCTTACACGTACGCGACGCTATTTCTGTGTTGAACTACGAAATTCTCTCAACAATGGGAGACGAGACTCAGAAAATTCTTTTACATTTTTTCGATCTCCAAATATTCAATATGAGTTCATTTCTGAAAACAATAAAGTTGTAAATTTAGAAACTTGTGCATTGTTCATAAGACAACATCCTATTTTGATACAAATATATGCACAATGGATCAGAAACATACACAATCAGCCAAAAATAGGCTGAAAAACATAAAACCCTGCATGCATACACATAAAATACACAGAGATTACAATACACACTCACACACAAGTATTTATATATATATATATATATATATATATATATATATATATATATATATGTATCAAAACCAAAGCAAAATATGATAAACGTAAAAATAAAATAGATAAACACCATACTTTATTATACCATACCTGTTAACACTGAAACACTTTAAAAAATTAAATTATTAAAAAACCTTGTTAAACTTTGTGACATATTTTCATCCTATGGAGGTCACGTGCGAACGAACACCCCATAATTTTATTATACCATTTTTCTTCAAACTGAAACATAATTATCAAAGTATACTTACGCAGATAGATATGAAAAGTGTTATTAAAGTGTGTGCCCATTTCCTTTCTACGGTGGCCAGGCGCGAACGCAAACCCCACAATTTTATTATACCATCCCTATTTAAGTTAAAACGTACTTAAAGTATTCTTATGTACATCTATATCAAAAACACTTGTAAACGTTTTAATTTAATTTTATACTTCCATAGTTTGTGGACCAGGCGCGAAGGCAGACCCCACGATTTTAAGGAACTACCGTTCTGCCAGCCAAAGATACCCGTTCCCGTGTCTCGATACATCTTCTATCGTTATATGTAATCAGTTTTTTTTTTAAATAGTAAACCATATAGGAGCCTATTCGTGACCAGACACACACACACACACACACACACACACACACACACACTTTCAGCTTTATATTATATCATATTATAGTATATATATATATATATATATATATATTGCGAACAACATTTATTCTATCAAAAAGTATGAATACTATTACTATGCAGAATTTGAAATAAGTATGCATATTTCTATTTCATGAGATGTATTTAAGCAAAATGGATTTTAGTTCGATATCCCAAGTTTCAAACCGGTGGTATCAATACCGATAAGTGCTATTAAGACGAAACAGTCATCCGGATTTGCATACGGAAAGTATCTCTTATATAAGTCTCACCGGTCAATTTAAATATGCGTATGTATGTATGTATGTATGTATGTATGTATGTATGTTTGGTTAAAACTTTTAACAGACGCGACTGATTTTCAGGAGATTGCTGTCGTCTTGAAGCTCGCCTCTTCAGACGACAAATATCGAAGAATTGGTTAAGAACCTTAATTTCTTCACCCTCAACTCGCCACTTTTCTACAGGGAGGGGTCGCTTTTTCCCCGATATTTTCGAAAGGCATCCCTTCTCTATTCGATTGACTAGCCTTAATTTAAACCTTCGCCAACTCCCGTTTGAAATTGGCGCAACGGTAAAGATATCTCGTTTCTTACGTTCCTTTCCTCCCTCACGTACGGATTCGAGCCTGTCTGCCTACTACAACTTTTTTTTCTTTTTATCTTTTTGGCTCAAAACACATCTCCAAACATCCGAGCATCGCTGGAGACCAAGGCAAGTTTATCATAATAAATAATTAAATGAATTAATAAATATATTTAGATGATAAATAAATAGATATGCGAGATAGATATGAAAGTAAAGTTGAAAAAGTAATGCGCCCTTTTTTATTGCTCCCGAATGGCACAGAGAGGATTACAAATTACTAATTATAATGACAGAGATTACATGACCTGAAAGTAAATTCTCATCTCTCAGTTGCGGATACCTATGGGTTGGTGTACAAGAAGATGGAATGTTTCATTGACTTTCTATATGCAGAAAAAAATTTACTATCAATATTCAGCCACACCTGTTAAACGTTTATGATAATCGATGTAATTCATAGCGCTACCGTTCGGAGCTGGGTCCTTCGATTTCAGTGTCGACAGAGATGGGGGTGACGGAGCACTTTGAATTTTTAGAACTCAGGCATCGAAGAGGTTAATTAAATTGTATTGGGAACTTTGGTGATTATGGGGAAAAATCAATTCTGGTGCACAAAATGTTACTTATCTTAATAGATCCACTGCCGTTATCGTAGTTTCTCAACTTTCTGAGGTAAATATAAGAGACTTTACATTTAGAACGACCCTCGTAAGACATAGCTCGCACATACGCCCATACACAGCCATCGTTGATCGTTGGCAGAGATGCACTGAGTGTGGTAGTAACTATCTGAAAAAATAAAGGCTGGGGCGCAATAGACCGCTCATTTTAAAAGTACCACTCCTGTATTCGTAACTTTTTAACTTTTGAGTAATAAAATTTGAGGCTTTATTTTGGGGCGAATCCCGCTTAACGTATCCATACAATAGGGTTATCATCAAAAGAATTATTTTTGATAATATCCGAAAATCACGGATACACTTAAAAAAAAAAAAACATCATATAATTAGAATGCTATGAGATGAGTAATTTGCATATTTATTTATTTGCGGACTGTTATCCCTATCTGCATAGATGTTGTTTCACGACGTTTCGGACAACTATTCCTGTGTCGATCCCCATATGAGTAACCGCGACGCGATTGGAATGTTGAGTCTTTGAACTAACTACTACCCTATATATTTGTTGTTTTCTTACCACGTTTTGTCCAACTAATCCTCTGGGCGACTTTTGGTAGTATTGAAACCGATATCTTCAAAAAATGTTCACGTCGGGGACGACCACATCCATGAAAGACAGTAATTACTGATAATAATGTTAAGATACTCGCAATTGTTATCCAGTCACGGTTAACCTCCTGACGAAGGCCAGCAAAATAGTTTGCTGATACGTCGTGAAACAACAACTACAACGATAAGGATAATAGTCCGCAAATAAATCTATATATCTATAAAAGTGAATTTGTCTGTGTATCTGTGTTTGTATATTTCGCTATAAAATTACTCTCTCAATTATGAGCTTACAGACTCAAGATTTCACACGACGTATATTGAAATTTGCAAAAAAAATTTTAATCGGTGTTCGGCTAGATAGTTTGTTGTCAAGAGGTCAAAGTTTAAAGTTTAGACCTTTGAAAACTCTACAAAACGCCATCCGTCAATTTTCGGTCTAAACACTTGAAATTTTAAATGTAGGTATCTTGACTATGAATCTAACTTTTTATTTGATTTACCTCACAGGACAATACATGTTATGTGTAAAAATTGGGACCAAATACAAAAAATTGACCTCTGCGGTATCTACCAAATTACAGAGCCTATATTTTGTCTCAACATTTGAAAGTGTAAAAAAACTGTATTCTAACATAGAATGAGAATTTTAATCGGTTTTTGGCTGAGAATTTATCTGCCAAGGGGTCAATGTTCAAAACATTTGACCTTTGCGGTCTGTAGCAAAATATTCAGCAATTTTCGGGTTTAAATATTTGACGATAAATGAACTGCTTACAAAGAAGACACAATACACGTATTCACATGCCTCAGTTTATTTCATTTTTTTTTTTATTTCATGTTTTACAGAATAAAGTGGTACGCTTTACACCAGTGAAGACTGGGTACATCTGCTAGTATATATATATATATATATATATATATATATATATTTAAACTGTTTATGTATGTGAGTCTTTTTAATTAAACTTTGATATCACTATTAATTGAAATAAACAATTTCATGCAAATGACTCCAGGAAAAAAGATTTGCTACACATTTCTTTAAAACTCTTTAGCAAAGCGAGTTTTCATTATCGTGTGTCCTCATCTTCTATTTGATCTTCTCTCCATCTTCTCTCACCCTGACCGTCTGTTTCCTCCCAACTCCCTTCCGAGCTGAACAGACGTGCCTGCACAAGATCGTATTGGAATTCCTGGCGTCTTGCTACACAATCCAGTTGGCTCACGGCCGTTTTTCTTCTGTTTGTGCGCTATGAAATGATTCCAAAGCAAGGACACGCGTGTGCGCGTAGCTATGTATGCATACGCTATGCATAATAATGTACACATGTGCACATAGCAGTGCACTGGCACAGTCATATACATATTCCACCGCAGAGACATATATATATATATATATATATATATATATATATATATATATATATATATATATATAAGAGCAAATAGGTAATAAACATGTTAAAAAAACACTTTGAAAAAGAGTTAAAAAATATTATATTTGAAAAGGAAACACTTAATAAGTGGATAGTCCTTAATCCGCGGAGTTTCGAAGAAATACTTTCCTTCTCATCTGAGGGTAGGAATTAGCAAAATGCGGGATCGGATTTTGCATACAAAAGTATTTGATGAAACTGCATGTAAGTCAGAGATCTTACTTGATAACAAAAAGTGAAGCAGTGGGAATATGGTGGAGAAAAATGTGATTTCACGTGAATGGATAGTCTGGCGAAAGGTAAATTATCCAATGACGGTAAAATCCAAAAAATATAAATCCAAGAAAGTTAATTGAATTTCCATTCGCACAAGTAAAATCCAAGGAAGTCACGTAATTGGAAGATGGTCCAAAATAATCCAAAAGGCCGAAATCCATGGAATAATTCACAAATATGTACAAGAAAAAGGGGGAAATTCCAATTATTATTAATAAAAAAATAAGATATGCGTTTGAAACTGCTGCCGAGACAATTTTTTACTCGTCTTCTTCACTTATTTTTCTTAATTACATTTTGTCTCAGCAGCCGTGTCAAACCTTTTGTTATCAAGTAAGACTTACTTGCAGTTTCGTCAAATACATTTGTATGCAAAATCCGATCCCGCATTTTGCTAATTCCTACCCTCGGATGAAAAGGAAAGTATTTCTTCAAAACTCCGCGGATTAAGTACTATCCACTTATTAAGTGTTTTCTTTTCAGATTAAATATGTCTTCAACTCTTTTTCAAGGTGTTTCTTAACATGTTTGTTAACTATTGGCTCTTATAATAAGCTCTATCTCCTATTTGGTTTTATCGAGCTTTTACATCCGGTTGAGATTACTGTCTAAATATTAATTATTTAATATTTATAATATACTTTAGTTTTACTATCTTGAATCATTTTGGTAACTTGTATGGTAATTTTCATTTTATTTCATATATATATATATATATATATTCATATAGTATAAATTATTTTATTAATGCGAATATTATTGGCTACAACTTTGCATACTTGTGTCACTTGCCATCTTTTTAGAAGTTCAGCTTTTTTAATCATTCGTGCCATCCATTGTACGTAGGCATTGAAAAGCTGCATTTAAAAGGAGATCTTAAATAAAACATGTATGCACATATGTAGCTAATAATACATGTATAAATAAAAGAATTCTCCTATGATTCAGATATGTATGTCCATGAAGAATATTGTATAAACAGTGGGGTTTCGTTAGGTCAAAACATTGAAAAGAAAGTCAATATAATTAGTATATCTAATCTGCCTTACATTGGTATTGTTACAAATTACATCGTTATGATGAGTGAACTCTTGCATTCAGTAGCTGATATTTTTGTCTCCCTGTTGCAGATATTTTCGGTGCGAGACTCTAAGAAAGTAGCGATGCCATGGACGTGCGTGAGAAGATGAAATATGTTATTGATTTGAACATTATTATGTTGAATAAGTTTTCTGAGGCACAAAATGTTTTGCGTTTTTATGGTAACACTCAGGTCTTCGTGGCTTTTCAGTGTTTAAGTCTTTGCACAGATGTACACTTTTCAAAGATAATAACAGGAATCCAAAAGAATTAATTTCAGGTGAAATAGGACAATAAATAGTTCATAACATTTAATGATAATACGACTGAGCATCTTCTTTAAACAACTGGAAAAACTTAAACTAACGATTGCCATAACAATAACTAACCTGAGAGACAACTCTCTGAACTTCTTGCCTAGCATTTTACCTGGCAACAGAATTTGAATAAATACATTGAAGAAAAGAAAATGATATTTCTCTACCGTTCTATAGACTATAGACACCAGAGCGTATGCTATAGATTTTTAGAAATATGGATATTTTATAGTTGATATGTTTGCGCTGGTGCGTCTAACACTAATCTTTCACTCTTAGATAGGGTATCGAAAAGATTCTCACAAATAGTAGGTGCCGCACTGTCGACCACACTCCAATTTCTGTCCTATCGCCACAATCTCATATTCCAGAGTGTATTTTTTTACACAGTGATCACCACCTATCAAGGCCAGGAAGCCACTCAGGGATAAGGGTTATTGCAAGTACATTACGTTAGTGTTGAGGTTTGATGAAGTGTTTACTTAAGGGGGCGGTTCATTAGGAATGTGTTAACGTTGGACTTGAACACGTCCAAGTTGTAGTCCGGTGGGAAGCAGGCAGACGGAACAGAGTTCCACGGGCGTGTAGTTCTAAGAAAGAAGTTTTGTTCATGGAATCCGCGTTTTGATTTAGGCACAGATAAAGAGTGGGGGAAACTTTTGACAGTGGATTCAGCTAGACGGGTGTTTTTCGTGAAAGATTGGCGAGGGGGGACCAGTGATTGGAATTCAGACGAGCATCTGCCATGGAAATAACGATAAAACAAGGATAGGCTCGCAACGTCTCTTCTGGGGGAGAGAGGTTGCAGGGTAGAGAAAAGGGCATAACCCACTTAGCCACGAAGTCTATTTTGTACTCTGTCAAGGCTGGATAGGCTGTTTTAGCAGCTCCTGCCCAGATATGGCAAGAGTAGTCCATCCTTTAATAAAATGAACTCTTGTGAACGCATACCATCTATGTCTCATGGACGTACATATGCCCGACTATCAGACAAGCAGAAAGAACCCCTGTTTTTTCTTGAGCTCTGTAGGTATCGAAAAGCCTTCCACTCTAATTGTTCCTTTCCTTAGAATGGCAGACTTTGGAATCGACTCCTGTTTTCTTCATCCTGGCTGTACTAGCAGATGTTCAAATGTAATGTGAACATATATCTCGCTGCTCACAATTCTTGTAAGAGACATTTCCAAATTGCAGCTCTTTAAGTTGGAGTCTGTCTTATATTGAATGAAAATATACGCGTGTATAATTTTCCCACAATATAGCGTAGTTCTTTTGATGTAGGAAAAGGTTTCTTAATTGTGTTTCTTAATAATGTATAAATATATATTCAAATAAAGCACCGACATAATAAATCATATCCATTTGATTAAACAACGTCTCATCTTTCAAACAGTGACATTCTAGTATTGATTAAGACAATTCTTCAATTTCACATCGGAAAGAAAGAGAGAATGAGACAATAAAACTTTCGCGTTTATTTATTAATCAGCAACCATCAAACCTTTCCTATTAAATAAACAAAACCTTTCTCTGTTTTGCGTGTGAATTAGCTTCATATGGGTTCCGAAACAGCTGAGCCGATTTTTATAAATTTCACGCAAATGTATTTAACATATCTGGCAGTTTTCTTTGATATGTTTTGTATCGGAATATCTTCTAAATCTATTGATAATCGATAATCGAAATCATCCGATGGTAGAATAAACAGGCGATTTTGACTAAAATTAACAACTTACAGGCCTTTGAGACGTTTTGTTACTCCACAAACCTAAAGGTCCGGCATCTACAATCATTAATAGGTTCTTTGATATGACAATGGCGCGTTTAAAATAAATGTTTCTGTTCAAAGCACAACTGAAAAATTATGCTTCACTGTTTATTTAAACTTAAATTCAAATCATTATAACCACACGCAAAAAAGGCCAAACATATAATATCAGCAATAGGTTCTTTGATATGACAGGGGAGTGTACGAAATGAATTATTCTGTTTACATCATAATTGAAGAAGTATACTAGACTTTTGCATTTTAAACATTAATTCAAGCCACGAATAAATAATTTTATAAAATCAAAAGTAAATGGTCTACAGTGCTATGTAGACTACACTGTATTGTAGACTAAGTCGTTGTGTAGAGGAATGTGAGGATAGAATAGGCAATTAATTGAAATGTCACCATTTTTTATGGCAATAAACAAATAGTATCATGTAAAATTCGTTGACCATCATTCAATCATGGGAAACAATGAATCTTCCTGCTAGTTAGTTAATATTTTAAATCATCTTTAGAAACGTATGCATCAATGAACAATAAATACCCGTACAGAGAAGGTTGATGCATTTCCTTAATATTCACATCTTTAAAGAACATTTAATTCTTTCTTTAATCCCTAGTCTGCTTATAAACATTCATAAAGCTCATCCTATCTGCCAGTTTGGATTTTTTAAAAGAAAATCAGCCGAACGGCAACGATACAGATTGACACAAGACGAATCAAATTATTGCATTTTTGTAACATATTATAAATATTATTGGTTACATATGTGCATACATGTCTCAGTGGAGTCCCAATTTTAATAATCAGGCAAATTTTATTGGATTTATATTTAGGAAATCAATCTATCAAAACATTGTATATACATATATATATATATATGCGTGTATATATATATATATATATATATATATATATATGACATTTACATTAATGTTTACAAAGATAATCCAAAAAAGCAAGCTTACAATGTATTAAAAATATTAAATACTTCATATTTATAAAGTAATCCTTTTTTTTATTACATTTTCACCCCAAACAATGCACATTGCCACTTTGGTGTAGGGGGCTACTATCAGGGGAAACATCTACTGGGGTACTATGTAGGGATTTGGGCAGCGAAATGTTGGTTCACGTTGCACTTGAACTTGTGCATGTCAGCACAGTTGGGGAATCAGTGACCTGGAATGGAATTCCAAAGTCTAGCAGTTCTGGGGAAGAAACTACTGGAGTAGAAATATCTTTTACATCTAGGGATCTCTACAGTGTGGGGGTGGGATTTTGCAGCTTGTCGGGTCTGTCGAGGGTGTTCACATCGTGGGGACACAAGTGCTTGCAGTTCATCAGAGCATTCACCGTTATAATACTTGTAGAACAGGCAGAGGGATGCAACGTTTCGACGATGGGACAGAGGCTGAAGCTTAGATGCCAGTTTAGGGCCTATCAGATTTGCGACTCTCTTTTGAACCCTGTCAAGGAGCAAGAGACTAGTAGCCGATGCACCAACCCAAATATGACAGCAATACTCCATACATGGGCGAATAGTGGCCTTATAGAGGAACAGGATACTTTCGGGTGTTAGAAGTTTTCTAGCACGGTAGAGAGAGCCCACCTTCCTCGCAGCGGCCCTGGCAATGCCCTCGATGTAATTGTTCCAACTCATGTTTCCTGTGAACGTTAGGCCAAGGAGCTTGAGACACGTACTCTCAGATAAAGAGTCGTTGGCCATTGCTATAGGTGGTAGAGAGGGTTTCTTGTAATTATTAAATGAAACCAGTTTTGTCTTGGCGGCATTGAACGTGACCATCCATTTTTGTCCCCATTCCACTACTGATTGGACGTCATCCTCTAGTGTTTCTGCCATTACTTTAGATATATGTTCATTTGTTTTCCTGTCATGCCTGCTATAGAGTGTGGTGTCATCAGCATATATACCGATCTCAGAGGACATTTTGTCGGGGAGGTCATTTATGAATATCAGGAACAGCAGAGGTCCAAGGATAGATCCCTGGGGCACTCCCGCATTTATATCATATTGTTTAGATGTACGACCGTCGAGGACAACCTGGATTTTTCTCTTATCTAAGAAGGATGTAATTATGTTAAGTATTCTACCAGTGATACCGTATGATCTAATCTTCCTGAGGAGAGCCTCATGCCATACCCTGTCAAAAGCCTTAGATATATCTAGAGCTACCGCTCTGCCCTCTCCCGCGTTGTCCAGTGAATGGTATATGCGTTCAGAGATTACAGTGAGGATGTCTGCCGTGGAACGGGCTGGTCTAAATCCATATTGTTGGTCGGTCAGAAGTTTAGCATCTGTAAGGTGCTGGACTAGAGCATGGTTAATTAAGGTCTCAATATTTTGGCAAAAAGTGGGAGGAGGCTAATAGGGCGATAATTTAATGGGTCAGTTCTTTCGCCAGAATTCTTGAATACTGGTACCACAGAAGCAGTTTTCCAACAGCCCGGAAAGCAACATTCATTTAGGCATTTGTTGTAGAGTTTGGAGAGAACTGGAGCTACTTCGGCTGAGCACTTTTTTAATAGCACAGCTGGGATGAGGTCGGGTCTACATGCTTTTGAAGTGTCAAGGTTTTTTTATGATAGCATGCACCTGAGCAGGGGTGATTATCAGATCGTCTAGCGTGGCGTCTGTCCGCATAGGATATTGAGGTAGGGGTGGTTTAGAGGGTCAAGTGTGGAGTTTGAGGCAAACCGACTGGCAAGCATGTTAGCCTTCTCGGTTGCTGAGCAAAGAACCTCGAGATTGTTGGTTAGTGGGGGAATTGTTTATTGCCTATTATTTACTACACTGTTGTAGATTTTCTAGAAGTTACGAGTTCCTAGTTTTTGTGCTTCGATGCGTTTTTTAGTGGTTTCCGTAAATTCCCTCTTATCTGTCGCTATTTTTTCTTAACGTTACTTCTTGCTTCTATTTACTTATGTCTGTTTGAACTGGACTTATGTCGGTTAAACCTGCGGAATGCATGCTACCTTTGAGCAATTGCAGTTGCGCAAGTCGAAGTAAACCATTGGGGAGAGTGCGGCTTGCTATAGAATTTCCGCATGGGAACATGCGTTTCGATTGCAGTTTTGAACCATTCAGTGGTCTCGGTTTCACACTGTTCAGCAGGAAGAGAAAAATATTTCCCCATGGGGCGTCTCTGGTAAGATCTCTGATGGCTTCCCAGTCAGCCTTTTTATAATATCTCGTTGTTTTGAGCACTGCCTCTTCAGTTTTGGGTCTAGAGTTTAGGGCGATTTCAACCATTATCACCGCATGATCAGCGTTCCTAAGTGGGCTGTCGGCTTTCGTTACACAATCATCAGGGACTGTGGTCAAAAACAGATCTAATATTGATGCGTGTTGTTCTTCCTGATCAGGGAAACGGGTCGGAAAAGTAACAATTTGCGATAGGGAGTGAGATACAGAGAATCTATGAGTTGCGCTGCCTGCTGCATCGTTGTAAGTAGAGAATCCAAGCCAGTTTTTGTGATGGACATTAAAGTCACCAAATACATGCACATGGGCGCTAGTGTCGAAGGAGAGTGCTGTGTCTATGCTGTCATATATATATATATATATATATATATATATATATATATATACATACATACATGTATGTGGGGTGTATGTATATATATATATATATATATATATATATATATATATATATATATATATATATATATATCAATCTACATACAGTACTGTTTCGTATCTCTCAAACCTGGATCGAAATGCAAACGAGTGAAAAGACAGTCACGGCTTCTCACTATTAAACTATACGGCTGTTGTTGTGCAAATAGTAACCTAACGATGTTTTCACATCATCCAAATGCCTAAGTTCGATTAGTTTACTAAGTAAGTTATGAAAATGTGTATGGCAATTTAGCTACACATGATAATCCGCATTTCATTCTCGTGAGAAGTCGATATTTTCTGTATTTACAGACACTAGTGTGTCATGCTTACGCAATCACCAGTGTAAAGAGTGATGATTGCACCCCGGTCATGAGATTAAAACCCAGCCACGACCCATGTTTTTCTACATCTGCTAAGCCATTATCTCATGACTACTACCCAATTGCCACGGAATAAAGAAAATAAAGGATTATTAAACGCAGAATTTTGGCAAATTCATTAGACAGTTTATATTGTTCGAATAAGGGGATATCGTGACCATTGCATAAACACTCCTTGACTATCTTTTAGTTATTATTCAGCAGAGGGTCTCCATCTAAAAGTATTTATGAATGGGTCGTGATTGTTATAATGACAATGTATTAATCTTTATGCTTATAGATACCACAATTCACTACCCCCACACCCCCTACACCCCCATATATATATATATATATATATATATATATATATATATATATATATATATATATATATATATATATATATTATGTTTTTTTAATGTTTCAAGCTCGGGTGTTTTGCTCCAAAGGCAAAAATTCCAGAGGGGTATATGTTAAAAACATATTTAGCTTTACTAACGTATTGAGCACTTTTCTTTTCCCCTGTTTTTTTTTACCAAATATACCTCCATATATATATATATATATATATATATATATATATATATATATATATATAGTTTTAGATATAAGTCAACACACAGTAACTGCTAAAAAGTGAAAACTTTAAAAAAATTTAATTGGCCGACTTAACGTTCTCTTGCTGCATGTGCAATATACATTTTTACTTTACAGTCCGTTCTGTTTTAATTATTTCTTATCAATCTCAAGTTGCTCAGAGGGTAACGCTGGAGCGCTAAATGCCTGGGTTCGAATTTTGCTGATGAAACACAAGCAATTTGTTTCTACTTTTAAAACCACTACTATATATTGAGTCCAACATCATAATGAACAGAGGATTATCTCTGTAATAGATACGTAATATGCATGTATTAAAATATCATAAGTATGCGTAATTTACTATCGAAAACGCCGGGCGCCCTATTGGTGCTTTATAAGCTTTGTCCAGAGTGTAAAGCCTTTAATAGCACATTTTATTAAGAAAAGAATATTTTAATCTAGACCAAACTTTAGCACACGTGTCATGCTTATAGAGGCTGTGGTTATGTATCTAGACTACACATTAAAATATGACTTCAACTTTCCTTCCCAAAAAACACTTTTAATTTAAAGCCGGTGAAATTCCTGTAGAAGCGTAATAGATCTATAATTGTGTGAAGATAGATTGAATTTTGTCTATGGTTCCGAAAGAGGGCAGACAAACAATAAAATATTGAAAGGGTCGGATAAAATTGATTTTATAGTGGTGGGTGGAATATGGGTTAACATATTCCTTAAGGACTCCCGAGGTAGTTTCGTGTAGTGCACAGAGAAAATTCCATGTATATATTAGATATGTTTCTGAAAGATGCTAATATTCGAGATCGCTATTGATGTTGGATTTACAGTATGTAACGATGTCCGCTTCTCTAACATTAGGTCTATATGAGCGTATCTACTTTAAGAGAATATCCAGGGGTGATCCAAGGAAAATGATTGAACGAAAGTGGTCATGCTTCTGTCAGGTTCAACTAACGCTCTGTACCGTTCTAGATGATACCTCTTCCTAGGCGTTACGCTCTGTTCATATTCTTATCTGTAATTTTTGAAATAATATCGTAAATAACTCTGAAGAAAAACCTAGACCTTTTTTTCCATCCCATAAAAAGTACAACAAGAATAATAACTAATAACTCTATAATATCTATACGTTTTAGCTCCCAGGAGTTATTTCATGTCTATGTTGCCTCCCGTATTCTAAGAAATTAGTTTTGCGTTGAATCAATGCAATAATTAATAAATAGCAAAATAATATGAATAATAAATCGAGTTGCTCAATATATAAACATTTAGCAAGCGGATTTCTGTCAAGATATGTGAATTTCTTTCACTATTTTATTTTTTATTAGCACATATAAACGTAGAAAAATGCTAATTTTATAAGAATGATAAAGTTAATTGTATTATTTAATTTACAATATAGTTCTTCTCTTTTTTTTCTACGATTTAGTTTTAAGTTATTACCTAAATAGTTAAATATGGCCTGTTTTCTGGCTGAACAATATATTCTTTTTTTTTAAATATTTTTTTTTTGCAAAATAAGTTTACATAGTTCAATATAAAAGATCTATGAATTTATTAAAATGCAAATTCGTTTGTCAGGAAATTTATTTTTCAACTTAAATGTTATTAAAATAAGTCTTTGAAAACTCGCCATGATAAGTTAATAATTTTCCTCTATATTGTGCGTAACAATTTAAACAAAATTTCAAATATAACATGCATTTCTCACACAACTCGTCTTATATTTAGTATAATTATTTTCTGAATTCATCTTATCTAGACTATATGGGGGTGTTATGAGGAGTGATAAATATTCGTGCGAACATATGTGTGAAATGTATAGTTTTACGTGAATGCGTATGTGTATGCTTGTGTTTGGAAACGAGCTCGGAGATATTGTTGTATCCGAGGAATCTCTAACTTTGGTTTCGACTGACAACGTTCACCACCCAATCAAACACGATCATTTTGGTGCTCAAGAGAAAATTCCGATGAGAGAAATCCAAAAAGTAAGAATCGAAACAACGTGCATTTCGTTGGTGTCTGCCAGCGATTTGTCTCATAAACGGAAAAACAAAGCAATAAAGAAAGAACAAAGGAACATAAAGAAGCGAGACGTAGAGAAATTACCAAAACGATAAACATGAAACAATAGGTTGAACTAATTGGGGAAATTCTTGGATTTAATTTCATGTTTTTACCCTAAAGGAGTTTTGTTTAAATGTTTGTTTTTTGTTTAATTGATTTAATCTTTAAAATTGTTGCAAAATAAGAAACACACAAAACTAAGAACAATTGTTTAGAATCGAGGCTATTGAACGACTTAATCACGATTTGAATCATCTTCACTTTAGTCATCTTAAACGTTGATAATTGCAGAACAGAAGTTCCTATTTCAATTGCAGTTAATCCTATAAATATTACATTAGTATACTATACGTCTGAAATTTTGAGAGCTATTGATGTATCTAAGGTAAGGGAGGGCAAACTACGGCCCGCGAGCTGCATGCGGCCCGCCAAAGGAAGTCATGCGGCCCTCCAAGTACTGAATATTGAATTGTGGTTTCTCATAGCTATGCGGACTACCGGACACTAGTACGGGCAGATCCTTGATCAAAATGATAATTTGGAGATGAAAATATACCTTCGTTAACAATCAAAATTTCTGAAGAAAGAAAAACAAATAAAGTAAAAGAAAACGAAGAAACCGTACGAATTACACATGAAAAATGACTGCTTTATGGGGAGTTAAGTTTACACTTGGTTCCCCGCTAGACTGCCAGGCGTAGCTTTATTGGATTCTTTTTGATTTGCCGTGCCCGAATTTTTTGCCTGGCCGAAAAAAGGCAATAAATTATTTTGATATACTAAAAATATTGTGGGGACCACAAAATCTGGCGCTTGTAGTCTAGGGTAGAGCCGACCGACCGGTCAAGTCTTAGCGAACTCTGTCTCCCATATCCGTTACTCCTTAAAGACACTAACATGTTCATGTGATATTTAGAAGAAAGGACATCTTATAAATTCATTTCCAAGCATTTTAGTAAGTGAAAATATTGAGTAATTATTTTGTTTACATCTGTAATTATGCTAATTTGTTACAAAAATTACGTAAATTTAAATTCCCATTATGTAATTTCGGAAGTCAAACTTTTTAGAATATCAATAATTGGGTTTTATGCAAATTCAAGCAAAATATTTTTAAAAAAATGTAATTAATATTGACCCGTTTTGTAAAATATTTACTTGTTCAAAATATCTTGATTGAAATATCTAAAATTTAAAATTTTACAGGACGCCTAAATGTATATATATTAGTCAATTTTGTACATTTATTACTGATTAAAATAAATTAACTGATTCATAAAATATTTATTAAAACACACTTTTAATCTTGTTTTCCATTTGTCTATAAATGACCAAAAATTAATTCAGTACATGCAAAAAGTGTATAACAGGTAACATTTTCTGGGTGTTTAAAAAAATTGCAAAAATGTGTGAATACCAATCGAATCTTCGATTTGTTTCATGCGGTTTCTAATTTTTTTGTTATGTTTTCGATAACTATATTTTGAAGTACTCATTTTCCTTCTTTTTTTTTTTTAAATATTTTCGTAAATTGTATCAACATTATAGTAAATATGGATAAGCACGCTATGTCACAAAAATGGAACGGAACATTTAATTTCGTTCTGATTTACTGATTTTTTGTTGAAAACTACGAATGCGTGAAATATGTACATTTTCAAAGAAAAAACAAATTCAGCGAACAAAATAATTTATCGAAAAAAAACCCAATAATTTTAAACAAATTTATAAATTCTATCGTTTCATGTTAATCCCAATAAAAAATGGCTTCATTTCCCGTTAATTTAACAATTATCAATAATTTCAAATAAATTTAAAAATTCCATTTTCATATTAATAACAATAAAAAAAAATATTATTCCCGTTAAAATTAAAAATAAATTTATTTTTTCGTTTAAAAATGGGGTTTGCATTACTGTGCACATAGATTCAAAAAAAGTTTTCAAAACACAAATATATAACAAATAAATGTTATCAAAAGCAAGATAAGTTACTTTTCTGCCTAACTGGATATTCTTTTAGTGTTTTTATTTAATGTAACATGTTTATTCATCTCGAAAAACATAGTGTTTACCGATGTATTCGAAAATTAAAAATGGCGCCCGATTCTCTCTTTGACACTGAAAATTTTTTACAGTGTTTTGTTTAATTTTTTATTTTTAACTCTTTTTCCCAAACTTACCGTGTCAAAGAGAGAGTCGGGCGCCATTTTTAATTTTCCAATACATCGGTAAACACTATGTTTTTCGAGCTGAATAAACGTGTTACATTAAATAAAAACACTAAAAACATATTCAGTTCAGTAGGCAAGTAACTTACCTTGCCTTTGATAACATTTATTTGTTATATATTTGTTTTTTGACAACATTTTCGAATCTATGTGTACAGTAACACAAACCCTAAAAATGTTCGTTTCCTATATATATAATTTTTTATTTATAATTCTTGTTTCTGAAAATAAAATCACAATAGTTGTTCCTATTTACAATGTCCCTCCCCCGGGACAGAGTTAGACAACAGTGTCGTTTTTTTAACGTGGAGAAAAGGAACAAAAATAAAAATGGTCTCAGTCCTGAAGGATTTCTCCTCCACTGATAGAGAACAAGAAATTGAAGTGCAGCATCTGAAGAACAGATACTACTCTTTGATCTTGTCCCGAAGGCCAAGTAAAAACATTGTTTTTCATTATCTGTGAATAAATTCAAACATTGATTGATATTCATTTTCTTATTTTCGTACGATTTCTTGGTCACGTGTTAAATGAGAAAATTATTTTTAGCACTGGAACGAAATTAGAAGTTCCGTAGCACCTCCAACACTCACCACAGAATTACCCCCCTATATATGACACGATGTAACTTTATTATAAATGAATATTATCAATATAACTTCTGTACCATTTAAAAGAAGAGCAAAATAAACTAGTAATAATTAAACAAATAATTTTCATCGTACGAAAGTAATGAAATTGCGAGACGAAATCGTGTTTACATAATTGGTCTCGTAGTATGCATTGAAAACATATCCGTTTAACAAATCTAACAAAAATCCGTTTAACAAATCTAGCAAAAATCAACTAATTGTTAGATTTTCGTGAAATTGTCGATGCTTATCCATTTTTGAATTGACAAAAACTTTGAAATTACAGAAGAATTGCTATCCATGGAGTCTCTCAAAAACACAGCCACTGGAAACGATTTATACAACAGTATCATTAGCAGTCTAATCAGGTCTAGGTTAAATCTGGATAAACTGGCAAATATTACAACTGATGGCGCTCCTTCACTCAGAGGCAAACACGGTGGCCTTGTGACCTTGATGAATAAAAAAATCAAATATTTTCCATCGCACAGTGTGGTGTCTTTTTACTGCATCATACATCAAGAAAGCCTCTGTAAATCATCTTTGAAACTCAAACATGTTATGGATCCAGTCGTGCGTGCAGTGAACTTAAGAGCACGGGGACTGAAAAACAGGCAGTTTCAATTTTTCTTGTAAGATATCGAGGCAGATTTTCCTGATGTGCTGTATTACACAAATATCCGATGGTTAAGTGTGGGGGAAGTACTGAAGAGAATATGCGACGTTATGAAAGAAATTCCTTGTGACTTTTTAAAAGAAAAGGAGTGTGACGAATGGTTTTGTGATTTTGCATTTGATGTAGACATATTGCAAAAGCTGAGTGAGTTAAATACAAAACTACAACGCAAAAGTGTATTTGCTCATGAATTGTATGTTGAAGTGAAAGCGTTTCAATTAAAACTTAAACTTTTTTCCAAGCAGCTTAAAGAGCAAAACTTTGTTTATTTTCCGCTGTTGAAAGCATTATCAGACAAATACAATTCCCACTTGATGGCTCTAAAAGAGGAATTTATCAGAAGATTTTTTGATTTTAAGGCAATTGAAGGACAGTTTGATTTGCTCAGCTCACCTTTTTCATCCCACGTTTTGGCTGGTGCATCGGCTACTAGTCTCTCGCTCCTTTCTCGCTCCTTGACAGGGTTCAAAAGAGAGTCGCAAATCTGATAGGCCCTAAACTGGCATCAAAACTTCAGCCTCTGTCCCATCGTCGAAACGTTGCATCCCTCTGCCTGTTCTACAAGTATTATAATGGTGAATGCTCTGATAAACTGCAAGCACGTGCCCCCACGACGTAAACACCCTCGACAGACCCGACAAGCTGCAAAATCCCACCCCCACACTGTAGAGATCCCTAGATGTAAAAGATCTTTCTACTCCAGTAGTTTCTTCCCCAGAACTGCTAAACTTTGGAATTCCATTCCAGGTCACTGCTTCCCCAACTGTACTGACATGCATAAGTTCAAGTGCAACGTGAACCAACATCTCGCTGCCCAAATCCCTACATAGTACCCCATTAGATGTTTCCCCTGATAGTAGCCCCCTACACCAAAGTGGCAATGTGCCTTGTTTGGGGTGAAAATGTAAATAAAAAAAAACAGCTGCCAAAGAACTACAGGTAGATCTTATTGATTTGCAAGCTGCCAGCTCTTTAAAAAGGCTCTTTGAAAATAAACCACTAGTCAAATTTTATGCATCTCTGCCCCCAGAAATGTGTAAACATATGAAAAATCTTACAAGGAAGATGTTTGTTTTATTTGCATCAACTTACATATGTGAGCAAACGTTTTCCATATTGAAAATTAACAAGTCAAAGAACAGATCACTTCTCACAGACTTAAATCTTCAGTCAGTGTTAAGAATCAGTACAAGCAACTTGACACTTAATTTCAACAAACTGGTAAATGATTGCAGTCAGTTGCATCATTCTCACTGAGTCATTTTGTTCCTTCTGTTGCTCAGTTGCTGAGCTATTATGTTTTTCAAATAAATATATTTCATATGAAGTTACTGTTTTAAAATATCAATAGAAATATTTTTCCTCTTAAAATTGAGTTACTTTATTTTTAAATAAATGTGCTTCATGTGACGGTTCTTTTTTAATATATAAATTCATTTTTGTCCTTTGAGTTACTTTATATGTGTACCGTTTAAAGATTTTATTCTAAATCATCAATTAATAAGATATTTTTTAATCACCTTAAACAGAATTACTTAAGAATTGATTTTATTCTTCAAATAAGCTTATTTGTTTTTCAAATGTGTTTCATATGAAGCTCATACTTAAAAAAACATGTTAATAAAATTGTTTTCTTTTAAAGTTTAAAGCTATTGTATCTTTTAAATGTGTTTTATGGAAATCTTCTATAGTACTTTAAAATGCTAATAAATGAAAATTAATTATATTTTTCTCTGAAATCCTTTTATTTTGTCTTTTTTAAATATCAATTATATTGGAAAATATAATATGCGGCCCAGTAAAATTAAGAATTTTTAATGCGGCCCTTGCACTGAAAGGTTTGCCCAGCGCTGATATATATATATATATATATATATATATATATATATATATATATATATATATATATATATATATACTAGCAAACGTACCTGTCGTTGACTGGCTTCAAAAACAGCCTACAGAAAATGAACTCTGATTTTTGAAAATATGATATGTTATGAAAAGGAAGGGTTTTAAAGATATAGCTTCGAATTTGGGGGTATCAAAACCAAAGCAAAATATGATGAAAGTAAACATAAAATAGATAAACCCCATAATTTATTATACCATACCTGTTCACACTTAAACACTTATGACAATATTCTGTTGATATATATTAAAAAAAAAACTTGTTAAGCTTTGTGACATATTTCAATTCTATGGAAATCAGGAGCGAATGAACACCCCATAATTTTATTATACCATATTTCTTCAAACTGAAACATAATTATCAAAGTATTCTTACGCAGATAAATATGAAAAGTCTTTATTAAAGTTTGTACCCATTTCCATTCTATGGAGGTCAGGCGCGAACGCAGACCCCACAATTTTATTATATCATCCCTATTTAAGTTAAAACATGATTATCAAAGTGTTATTATGTATATCTATATTAAAAACACTTGTAAACGTTTTTTTTTTAAATTTTTTTGTATTTCCATACTTTGTGGACGAGACGCGAACGCTGACCCCACAATTTTAATGAACCAGCGTTCTGCCAGATCAAACATACCCATTCCTGTGTCTCGATATATCTTCTATCATTATATGTAATCAGTTTTTAAAAATAGTAAACCATATATGAGCCTATTCGTGACCAGACACACACACACATACACACAGACATATAGCTTTATATTATAGACTACATAATAAAATAAATAAACATTCGATTTATATATATGTATATATATATATGTATATATATATATATATATATATATATATATATATATATATTGGTTTTAATTCTAATCTAAAATAATTATTTTACTAAATTAATTCTGATATAATATAATTGCAATTTCTTTGAAATTTAATTTTTTTGTTGTACACTGCTGCCTCTTTCTTTCGCGAATCAGTAATTATCATTTTGATTAAAATCAAGGCACCATTGCATGTCTGTCCATTGAATGTGTGCAACCTTACGTTTAACTAGCGTCTTGCTGACGTGACAAATTAGTATCACCCCACACTATTCGCGTTTCTATGTCTCTCAGGAAAGAGGCATGCAGACAGTTCGTTCGTCCACTTAATTGGAATCAGGTAAAAATTGGTAATTGATTTCGCTATTTCTTGTTTCAACTTTTATACTTCTTTAAGAAATCCACCAATTGAAGTCATTAACAAGAGGCCAACGCTTTCGTTTTAGTCCAGCAGACCTCAAAGTATAAAGTATTTTGTTGTTGTTATAAATGGTTTTATAATATTTTTGATGATGATGATGATGATGATGATGATGATGATGATGATGATGATGATCGTGGTAGTGGCGGCGGTGACGGTGGTGGTTGTGATGAGCTTTCTCTTGCGTTGTTGTTAGTAATTACAAGTTGGCAAAATTAATAGAAGCTTTCCCAGAGGTCGGAATATCATGCGTTAAGAATTCGTTGCAACCTCCGCCCGTTTCCTTTCCTATTTAAAATCATGTTGCATTATCGCAACAGCCGTCTATCATTGATTTCTGTTTTTCAGCTACCATCTAATTCCTGAGAAATATGATGGACATAAACTCGTATGTATTACAGTATTTCCGCAGTTTTCCAGTCGAGGAACTTCATGAAGCTCAGTTTCCTTGGGTTTTTCAATCTCCTTTAAACTTGTTATATTTGTGAGAATAAAATTATGCAATTTCAGAAAAGTTACAATTTTCCCGCCTAAATTTAATGTTTTCTCATATTTCGATTTCGGTTTACCTATGGCGGATCAGAATTCACGAGTTATTTGGTACTAAAACGTACTTATTGCTATAGCACCCACCCAATATATATATATATATATATATATATATATATATATATATATATATATATATATATATATATATATATAATACGATCGATCATTTGCCTGGATCACTAATTCGCAAAAAAAAAGTAAATAAAAAGTAATTATGATAATGTTGTCTATCAAATGCCGTGCGTGTTAGTATGCAATATCACGTCAGCTGACGATCAATGCCCTGTAAATATCACTTCTAATTAATGTTTTGTTTTAAAGTATGCAAACTAATAAATGATTTGCGGCGATTTTATATGGCATCTCTTATTTTATCAAAAACTAAACTTAATAAAAATAAAACGGTGAGGTACACAGGAGCTTGAACAAGAGACCATCTGATTTATAGTCGAACACTCTACCATTAAGCTGTATAGACAGATGTCATTAAATCTGGTGTTGTTTTTTTTAAGAAGAAATGATTTGAAACAGTTTTATTATTTCTCTATCCGGTGTAACGTATTTATATATAAAAAAAAATTAGGATCTGATTTTTTCGTTACATTTAATGCGCATGTAGCCTTTTGTACCTAGTGGGAAGAGAGCGAGTGCCCGGTAATTAGATTAGAGCAGGGTCAGAAAGCGAAAGGTGTTTACGATAGGCATTTTAATTTGTTTTTATTTTATTTTATATAATAGGTAAGTCTAAGATTGATGTTGTCAGATGGGGAAACGTATATGAAACTAGTTCGGCTGCCCGGCGTTGTTCGGGTGTTCGGAGGTGTGTGATGAACAATAAAATATGTGATAGTAGGCACGCAGGCTCGAACCCCTATCGCGAACGAAGAAAAGAACGTGAAAAAACGTGGCATCTTTGCTATTGCTCCCATCGCCACACTGGAAATGACACAAACTTTATGAAGGCTAAGCAGTCGAAAAGAGACAATACCTTTCGAAAATATTGACGAAAAAAGCTACCCCTCTTTGTAGAAAGTGCTCAATTGAGGATGTAGGAATTAATGTTTTTAGCCAAGTTTTCGATATTTGTCATCCGAAGGTTCTGCTTCAAAACTGTAGCGACTCCATGAAAATCCGTCGCCTCTGTCGAAAGTTTTAAATAGGTATACAAACATATATACATACATTTAAACAGACAGGTGAGATTTATATTATAGATGGTGCAAAATGTTATAAAAACATAGTTGTAAAAAACAATGCCTTCCCTACCATCCAAGTAATGGAACCGACCAACATCACCTATAAGTTACAATACCCGCTGGGTGAATGTAACTTCTCTAATACCAAAAAGGAAAAACATAGTAATTAGGTTTCACAACGACCGGCTATCGCCTTACCATGCATAATGTCGAATCTAATCCTATATTGCAATCGTTACAGAAAACAGCATAATGGATTAGCTGTTGTTATTTTGTTGTACTAGATGATAAATCTGATCTTATTATTAATGTCTAGGGATATATATCGATGTATTATATTCTCTAGTACGTTATCCTCTGATTTAAAGTTGTGGCGTATCTGGTTGCGATGGAATATATTGGTTGGGTGAGTATTGTAAACTTTGATATTATTAGTTTGGTCTAGGTTTCGAACTATTAATGAAAATTGTCTATTCACTAAAAAATAAGAGGAAAGGTATTAGTTAAAACCTGTTTTATATTTTTTTCAGTTAGTTGTGGAATATTTCTCTTCATTTGAGGATATGGAATTGGCTCGCTAAATTAGATTTTTTACAAATGCGGTTTTGTACCGGTATAGCATTCATTTTAAAGTGTAATGTACGTGAATCCGTTGCAATAGCCTTTTAATACGGAGAACTGATGGACTCATCTTTGCTAGAGTCTATGAGGCCGTCGATAAATTGAAATAGTATTGTTTATATTTAATTCAGAGGAAGGGAGTGTGTTTGAAAATTATCGCTTAGCTTCTCTATTTCGTTATTATTGTCGGAAATAATAAAAAAAAAATACCAGCGACGTACCTAACGTAAAAAGAAGATATTTCATTAGTATTAAATATTTTATTCTCCTGGTTCGACACATAAAATTTGCTAAAATTGGGCCCCAAGTAATTTGAATGTGATTTGAACTGAAGCATATAAAATCATCCCGATTTTAAAGGAATCAGTAATCAGGAACGGTCTGATGACGATTAAAAATCGGTTGAAAGTACTTGAAAAACATCAAATAAATGAATGAAAACGGATGGACAAAAACGTGTAAAGATATCTTCTACACAAATTCAACCGAGAAATGAGAATGAACATTCGAAAAATGGAAAAAATTACTTTAAAAATGTAAAACAAAAACTACCTCTATTATTTTACACTATCTGTCTAAATGCCTAAACACACACACACACATACATATATATATATAAATATGTATATATAAATATGTATATATATAATATATATATATATATATAATATATATATATATATATATATATATATATATATATAAATTCGTAAATCTATATTGAAATGCAAGATGATCTTATGAAAATTATTTTTACACGTCCCTACGGAAGTTGTGTTTTAATACTGGCTTGAGTTTCTTGCCTGTTCAGCCGCACTGATGGTGTGTGATACAGCAAAACAGTACTGTATGTGGATGACTATATATATATATATATATATATATGTGTGTGTGTGTGTGTGTGTGTGTGTGTGTGGGTGTGTGTGTGTGTGTGTGTACACTTCCAGCATTCGGAAACATGTAACCAAAATGGACTGCGAAAATGCTTTTATACATTCTGAACACATTTTAAATATATTTTAATTATTTTACACTTTGAATACTTTCTGAAGAGGACGCTTCACAGAACAGCTGAAACGCGTATAAAACAATTTCAATGATTTAAAAACAAATGATCTAAATATGATACCTTTTTAAATGAAAAATCAGAACACATAATAATTAATAACTAACAGGACCCGTGGAAATTCCATGGTAGTTAAAATCTTTTAAAACACATCAGTAAGAAATTCCTTATTGTTATATTACAAAAATGAACGTATGGAAGCAAGTAGAACAAATAACTTTAGTTTAAACTTTTATTCAAGGTCAATGCGATCGTAACTGATGCTGTTGATATTGTCAGGAAGTGCTGGTGATGATTGAGGCGGTGACAGGGACGTCGATCAGCTGTTTGGAGTGAGAATAGTGGTCAGTCAGCAGGTTCTTGGGAGTCAGACTGTGAATTTAAAAAAACTGTGTGACATTGTTGACATCGATTTTGTGCAAGTTCTGATGACCCCAAGTTGTTTAATATTTCAGGACCTCTTGGATTACATGTATAGGTAAGGAATAAGTCTGGTTTTCCATATGTACAGCAAACTGCCATTGCATCTTGATACAGTGGTTAAAGATTCCTAGGACTTCCTGTAAATGAAGATGGTAGAATAACTGGTACACCAGAATCGCCATCTTCATTCCTTGCTAAATGATCCATTAAGCCAGAATATTGAGCAGCTCTTGGTTGACTTTGATAGCTTTTAATGAAGTTAAATAAGCAACGGTCAACTTTTACATATGCAATAGACTTTTCTATTTATTTTGAATTTTATTCAATGAAGATTTGGAAATTCACAACTATTTTTAAGTCGAATTATTGATATTGATTTCAATTAATGCATCACAACTTCCTGATAATATAAATAGAACACTTTGAATTTTCTGTACAAACGTTTTTTCCATAAAAACATTGTAATCTGTTATAATATTCGGATTCTTGTGTATTACATGCATATAAAATGAAGTGTTTCTGTAAATCTTACGAAGCACAGTTAAATTTTGATTTTTCGATAATCAAAATGATGTGAGGTAGGTTGTACCTATCAAATTTATGTCAATGTTATATAATTAAGTAAAGTCAAACAAACTGTACACTATTTTTTCATCAAATTATGAATTTTAAATATAAGGAAAGCAATTTAAAAAAAAACAAATTTCCAAAATCATATTTACATCCAAGTTAAATTTTAGATTCCATAGCTGTTCCTGATTGTTTTCATAACACTTCACGGTAAACAATATTCTTAGTATATGTTACACCACGCTTTATTCCCTGATTATCATCTCTGTGCAGTTGCATTACCTTAAATTTCACACTGTGCTTAGATCGAGCTCTTGAACATGCCACATACAGTTGACCATGAGAAAATACAGGTTGTTGAAGATATATACCAACCTTATCCAAAGTTTGGCCTTGTGCTTTATTGATTGTCAGTGAATATGCTAATCGTATTGCAAACTGTATCCGATGAAATGCAAACGGAACATTTGTATCACTTGGCTTTAACTTAATTCTTGAAATGATAACTGTGGAACCTCTATTACATCCATTATTTAAAATAGCAAAGATGCTGTTTTGATGACATTTTTTTATTTTCATCCTAGTTCCATTACAAAGTCCTTGATTTATGGATAAATTTCGCAGTTGCATTACTATTGCCCCTATTTTCACATTAAGTCGGTGAGATGACATTCCAGATGGAGTTAATGAATTTATGAACTCGATAGGATAATTTTGAAGTTCAGCATCATCTTCGGAGCTGTAATCTGTACTTAAATATGTATTTATGCCTCCGGGAAGATTATTTAGAATTTCTACATTTACTGTTAAACATTCTGTATTTTTTGGAGTCATGATGATTCTATTTTTCATTTCTTGAGGGCTGCAATCAAATATTTCTGAGATTAGAGAACCATTACATATCAAATCATCAGGAACATCTATGGCATCTACAGGAACGTCAGTAAGACTGTTCGTTAGTGTACCATTACTAAGATGAAGGAGCCATCTACAAAACTCCTGTTCATTTATGTTAGTTCTGACGTTTTGTGTTAGTTGTAATTGACTGAAATGATGCCACATAGGGCATCTTTTAAGACAGGTGTCTTTAATAGATGTAGGTGATCCATGTGGCACTACTGGAAAAATTTGCCTGAAGTCACCACCAAATATTTTATCGTTACCCATTATATCTTGTAAACATCTATCTATAGCAAGCAGTGCATGATTAGGTATCATAGAGGCTTCGTCTATGATGAATACCATTATCTTTCTCAAAAAAAAGAAGCATGCTCTGATACAGGAGAAACGTTACAGACACTGGTTTCTGTCAGGGGTACAGGTAGTTTGAATATACTGTGGAGTGTTTTCCCTGAAGTTAGCATTGCAGCAATGCCACAGTGGCGGTTACAGTACTGCTGGAGGTGAAGTAATCATATAACATGTTGAATAAAAAGGTTTTTCCTGATCCGGCTGGGGCATCTAAATAGAAGCAATTGTTGTGTGGGGCTACTTTTTCAGTTGCCATGACAGCCTTGATTATAGTATTAAAGACCTCTAATTGTTCATTGTTTAACAATTCAACATTAGGCCCGTTTGTATTTCGAGTCATATTATCTATTGGAGGATCACCTGTTGGTTCAGGTAAATCCATTGCCTGGCAAGAAGAACCATGCTCATAAAATATTGCTTTTATCAAATGAATAACTGGGGGATATGTATATACACTGGCCCCCGCCCTTTGCAGCCCGACCGACAAGATCAAAGTGTAGTATCTGTTCCAACAGATACTGCAAGAAAAGGCCATATGTGGGGGTAACCCCACATATCTACCTTGGTCAATGTAGGGGCAACCCTTCATACCAACAGTTCCTATCAAACACCCATTTCCCACTCATCGGGAGCTGATTCCCATTCCCCCCTCTCTCTCTCTCCACATTAAAAAACGGCCTTGTGCCTAATTTGCTCAATTGGGAAGCAAATAAATACAAACTGGGGGATATGTATAATATATCCACCAGTCCACTACACTTTACCGTAAAATTCGGCTAAAACAATTGTTGACGAATTACCTCCTTTGAATCGATATTGTCTGCTTGTGACAATTGAAGCGAAAACCTTATAAGGTATTAAATGCTAAAACATTTTAATACAGCTGGCTAATTGGCTATAAAGTAAGTTATTCCGAACTTTGATCTAACATTTTAATAAAAAAAAAGCTTAACATTTTCTTGTATCTTTTTTTTTATATTAAGAAAAATGTAAGCATCACGCTGAAATAATAAAAATGCCATTCATAATAAGGGGAGAGGGTTTGACTATTCTAAACCTTCACCTAAATAACCATTTAATGAAAAAAATGTTTAAAATGTTCTTGTATCTTTTTTATAATTTTTGTTAAATAAGAAAAATCAATAAACTTTGATAACACTATTGTAAGAATCATGCTGAAAACCATTCTTAATATGGGGAGGGTGGTTAACTATTCTAAAACTTTACCTACCAATGTAAAAAAATAAGGGAAAATATATGTATGAACAATAAATATTTCTTCAGTTAAATAAATTATACTGTAAATCTTTAAATAAGGAATAAATATTTATTTAAACCATAATTATTGAAACAGTATTTTACTGCATAAAAAAAAAAGTTATGGGGAGAAGGGTTAACTATTTTGAACCTTCTCCTAAATAGGGATTTAATGAAAAAACATTTAATGGGTTTGTATCTTTTTTTTTATAATTTGTTTTAAAATAAAAACAAACAAACTTTGATACCGCTATTGTAAAAATCATGCTGAAAACCATTCTTAATATGGGGAGGGGCGTTAACTAATCTGAAACTTTACCTAACAATGTAATAAAAATAATGGAAAAATATATGTATGAACAATAAATATTTCTTCAGTTAAATAAATTATACTGAAAATCTTAGGAAATAAATATTTCTTTAAATAAATTTAATCGTAAGTAATGAAACAAAGTGTTTTATTTCATATTAAAAAAAAAGTGTTGTGTCCATCAAAATAAAACAGACAAAACATAAATAATAACTATGTAAACAACGTGAAGATGTATAAATGTTACGAAATTACTCGATTCGGCATTAAATAACACGAAAAAGGATTGATATGCCGTAAAACAAAAACAACACAGAACAAGACGTAAAATATGTTTTGACTCTGTATTTGCGAATGGTGACTTTGGTGATTTATTTTAAAAAGTCATTCTTGACTTTTGTAACATTTATTTCGAAACATTTTTTGTTATGCAAGGCTCACTCAAAAGTAAATAAAAAAACAGATGAAGTGGCACAGTAAAAAAAACAAACGAACTCGTAACGTTAAATGTAAAAAATATATTTATTACTGAATAAAATAGAATAATCGTTCCGTATTACCTACAATAATAAACAGAAGACATCGTTAAAAATGCAAGTAAAATACTATTTAAACTGTGGAACGATACCTTCTATGCATAATCGTCTTTAAAATAATCCAGAACCATAAATAGACAGTTCATATATATATATATATATATATATATATATATATATATATATATATATATATATATATATATATATATATATATATTTGTTGTTGTTCGGGAAGTTTTGGAAAATAAAAGGGTTTAATGATTTTTTAACTAATAAAGAGTGAACAATAAAGGGAGATATTTCACATTAATTAATGTTTGCGATGATTATGACGCGTTTCATTAATTAATGTTTGCGATGATGATGACGTGACACCGTACGTACAAGCAAATTAATATATAGATGTTAGAAAATACATAGCAATTGTTGGTGACCTTTCTCATTTAAATATATATAAAAGAAAAGAAAGAAAGACATACTAAAGATGAGGCTTTGCCACGAAATATATTTATGAATTTAAACATAATTTTCTTTCTTCTAACCACAGGAAGATGTGACGCAAGGTCGATATTTTAAGAGCGTCGATAATATTAATACAAATGTGGATTCTGTATACGATTTCATAAGCAAATCGCATGAATAGGTTCTAGGTACTTGTAACTGGCTGGGGGAAACATGCTCAAAAATGTATAGTGACACATAAAATGTAAAACTAAGAAATAATATATAAGTGTGTGTGCGTATGTGTATGGGTGTGCGTATGTGTGTGTGCGTGTGTGTGTATGTGTGTATGTAAGTAAATCTAATATAAAATTGTTAAAATATATTTTCAATCTCTTAATTTATGGAACGAAGACTAAATAAATAAGTAAATGTCTCACTTGTTTTATTTACAAACATCGTTATATATTAAAAACTTTTTTTTTTTTTTTTTACAAAGGCATCACCACATTATCAATGCCCAGAGGCCACTCAAGGATAAGGGTTAAAGAGTGTACAGTAGAAATTGGTCAATATAGTAATCATTAGTAATGAAAATTTGGTAAATTTAATAACTTATATGGAACGGCTCATCAAGAACTTATTTACTTTAGACTTGAACACAACCATATTGTAGTCAGCCGGAAAGCAGGAAAACGGAAGACAATTCCACAGGCGTGCAGTTCTAAGAAAGAAGCTTTGTTCATGGAATCTACGTTTAGGTTTAGGCACAGATAAAGAGTGGGGGAAATTATTGATAGTGTTTACAGCTAGACGAGTGTTTCTTGTGAAAGTTTGGCGAGGGGGGACCATAGATTGAAGCTCAGTTGAACACTTTCCATGAAAATAACGATACATCAGAGACAAACTCGCAACATCTCTTCTGTGAGATAGAGGTTGCAAGGAGGAGAAAAGGACATCTCCTACGAGGCTACGAAGTCTATTTTGAACTCTATCAAGGCAGGACAAGTCCTTACTAGCAGCTCCTGCCCAGATGTGGCAACAGTATTCCATCCTTTGACGTACCTGGCTCTTATATAGGTAGAGAATAGCATCAGCAGTGAGATATCTACTGGATCGATAGAAAGATCCCACCATTTTTCCAGCGGCCTTGGCAACAGATTTGATATACGTGTTCCATTTAAGATCAGGAGTAATGGTCAAGCCCAGAAGCTTGTCAAAACTTGAGGCCTCCTTAAGACGAGAGCCATTCATTTCAATTGATGACAAATGTGAATTAGAATGTTGATGATGTAAAGAAAGAAGCTTGGTTTTAGATGCATTAAAAGTAACCAGCCACTCCTTTCCCCATTGTACTACGTGCTCAAGATCAGAGGAGAGAGAATTGGAGAGAACTTGGTCGTTTACTGTCTTAGATGTGCTACCATAAATGGTAGTGTCGTCAGCATAAATGTCTACAAATGATGTAAGGATATGATTTGGAAGATCATTAATGTAGATCAGGAAAAGAGTTGGGCCCAGGATGGATCCCTGGGGGACACCGGCATTAATACTGTGAGCTTCTGATTTTTGCCCCTCACCTACTACTATGAATAAACCGCTCTAAAAGCATTATTAAACTGGTGTTTTATTCTTTGTAAGTGCTAATTGTCATGAATGTCAATGTAAAGAGAATTCTGAAATCAGCAAGTTTTTAAATTTGAATCCGGTAATGAATGCATCGAAACACTCTTTAACTAAAGTACGCAGGCACGGTTAATTTAAATGACAGAAAAAGAGCAAAGAGGCCACGTGACTAATGTCGTTAATTATATCGGATTTCTGTCCAGCGTAAGCCCTCGAATCGTCAAACAATGGAGTTTAATTAGAACTTGATAAAACAAAACAAAATACATGACTAACAGGAAAGCAAAAATATGACGAGAAAAGATCTATGAACTAATTAACGAAAATAAAAGAATAAAAAGGTTATGCTGTAAAATAAGAGTGCATGTAAGATGCAAAAGAGGTAACGAGAACAAGTTTTAAAAAAGTAAACTGTTAAGAAACTAATAAAGAAAAACACTGGAAGTAAAACATTAAAATGTATACTTTATATAAACTAACATTAACTTGACTAACCTTTAACAGAAAAAAGTAAAGTCTGGATTCAGACATTGATAACACTATTTGCAAACCTGCAAACTAATCGTTAGAGGAAGTTGATCCTATTTTTCCCTTTATATCTAAAGTCCTCATTCTGATCTCATTCATCACCGGGAGGAAATATACACATTACAAATATATTTTCCTGACACCTTACGCAACTGGAACTTCTACTCATAGGCATAGAATTATCGTTCCATTTTCGCTTCCAGACTTATAATTTCCCATTTTAAAATTCCGGCAAATCTCATTGGGTGAGCTCTGAATATTATCAGATTACGGAATTCTATTCTACTTTAAATAAATGAACAGTTATTATGATAAAAAATAGCGTCACTCATAAACATTATTTGGCGATGGGCCTGACAGGTAAACACTTCCGTTCTAATAACTATTGCAACAAAGAAAAGTATTAATATATATATATATATATATATATATATATATATATATATATATATATATATAGAGAGAGAGAGAGAGAGAGAGAGAGAGGGAGAGGAGAGAGATAGACATTCCGTAAAGTTGCATTTACATTTTATTTTTTCTGGCACGGTCATTTGTTTGCATATACGTGCCTTTCTATGTTCGAGTGTTCTCGTTATCGTGCGTTCCCAATAAAAAACGCAAGTTTTGTTTTTAAATTAAAATTTCAACGTTTCGGCAATCTCAAACCCTGGATTCTCTCGCTGTATAAATTCTTCCACTCTCTTTTTCTATATCGCCATCTCTCTTTTATAGTGTACTATATTTTAGGTTCATTTTTCATCAGCATTATAATAAAAATATATAATAATGCGTAAATATTTTCCACCCATTGATGGTATATTTTTATCGCATACCTTTACAAATAACTATGTACATTCTAGTTAACATCTTATATATTCTGTCAAAGTGTTTAGATATTTTAAAATTTGTGCTCACACATCTTAACTGACAGACTTACTGGCGTGTTTGAAACTTAGGGTTTTACCTACTCTAGAGTTTTTACGTTAATTTCGTTAATTAGAGAATTGAATTCGGTGAAGTATTTTATATAAATAACAATTACGGACCGATTCAAGAAATTGCGAACACGTTAACATTTTGGGGGGGTATGAATTTGTATATCAGGTCCGCCTCCACAATTTCATTTAGAAGACAACTTTTATAGGTATTTTACTATATTGATTAAGGAAATCTCATTCACATTTTGCGGGGGCAAGTACTTATAGATATATAAAGACCTGTATCATGCAGTTAATTCACGGCCCAAAAGGTTTGTACGCATGCGCGATGAATCAAATCTACTTATTTCCTTCCGAAACTGCTGCTTCCCAATTTTATATATTTTTATAGCATTTGCGGGTGGATATGCTGAATACCATTATCACTTTTCCATCCACTGAAAATTATCGTTCATTACATGTGGATGGTTGAGTGTCTATTCCAAATGTCGTTTTAAACATGTGGACGTTGGTGGTGTCTATTCCGAAAGCCGTTCTTAACGTTAGGAGTTTTAGAAGTATCTTCTAAACGCCGCTATTAGCATGGCAATACTCAAAGACGTAAAGTGAAAAAACCGTAACAGTTTTATGTGAAACGTTAACAAAGGACTATATAAAACTGGAATTTAATTCACCGCGCAAAGCCGGTTAACCGGTCCTGTAATTTGTAATGCAATTGTTTCTACAATCAAGTAACGTTGACACCAACACGAACCAACAAAGCTGCATATTGCACTAGACTCGAGATTCAGCCTCTATTGAGTTAATCACTACAACATCTCCAAACTCCGGACTTAAAATTCGAGTACTATGTAACCTGAGGCATGTAACCAGATACAAGAAACTTTGTTAAGTAACGTAAACAAAGATAACTTCGCCGTAGTCAGATTGTTGAATATATGGGTGTTGCCATCTTATACCTAGGAATCCAGGCCGATGGCTGACAAAAATGTTTAGACATGAGCTAGAACGTTCTTATACAACCAGCAAACCAACCGAGAAAAAAATAATATTACATTTTTAATATTTTCATCATATCGTGAGTTAGGCATAGTAGTAACCCAACCAAACCTAAGTTTCGAAACTCAAGCCATTTGCACGTGAGGCGCAATTTCCATAAATGTCTGATAAAACATACCACACATAAGAAAGTCTTCATATATACATACACACACATATACACTCACACGCGTCAAACACACACAATACTGATATATATATATATATATATATATATATATAAACATATATATATATATTTATATATATATATATATATATAGATATATCTATATATATATATATATATATATATAGAGAGAGAGAGAGAGAGAGAGAGAGTTTATCATGCAGACATTATTGTTTACATATGTGCAAAAAGGTTTTAGTCGAATCCCAATTCAAGGATAACACCTCATTAGACCAGAAGAGAATCGATATTGAAATGTTAGTAACAATATTTTTTAGTATATTCGGGTGTGGTTTAATTTCTGAAAAAGGGAGTGTATACTTTGTGAATGTGAGCTCTAGGGGTTTTCATGGAGGTGTGTTGAAGGAAAGCAGTAAGGATGCAGGAGGAGGAGGAAGTACCATTTCCTGTGGCTAAGCTGTCGAATGTTGAGATGTTAATATTCTTTTAATTTGGCGGTTGTTTATTGGTTTTCACTTTGATCTGAAGTAATATAATATTCTTGTTGCTACTTCCCGATTTTAAGTTTTTTTTTATGCTTGTTCTTTTTTCTTCTCTAGTGGCGACTTAATTTGTTAGAGAGTGGTCGGACAGTAAATTATATATATATATATATATATATATATATATATATATATATATATATATCTGTTTATCTAATAATCTGTGTATCTATCTATTTATTTTTATGATTATATATATATATATATGTATATTTGTAACTACTTAATTTACTCACATAAAATTAATATACGAAAGTATAGATTTATGCGCAAGCTTTAAGTATTTAATTCAAAAGTGCTCAATACGTAGATAGAGCTAGTTAGTAAGTTATAAAATGCATATGTCGATTAAGCTACACTGAATATTCCGCGTTTCATCCACTTTAGGATCCTTCAGACTTATGCGCATAAGCCTGAAGAATCCTTAATTGGATGGAACGCTGAATATTCAGTGTAGCTTAATCGCCATACACATTTTTAACTTACTAGATATATATATATATATATATATATATATATGGAAAATCTACAACAGTGTAGTAAATAATGGGCAATCAACAATTCCCCCACTAACCAACAATCACGAGGTTCTTTGCTCAGCAACCGAGAAGGCTAACATGCTTGCCAGTCGGTTTGCCTCCAACTCTACACTGGACCCTCTAAACCACTTCCTACCTGACTTTCCTATGCGGACAGACGCCACGCTAGACGATCTGGAAATCACCCCTGCTCAGGTGCATGCTATCATAAAAAACCTTGACACTTCCAAAGCATGTGGACCCGACCTGATCCCAGCTGTGCTATTAAAAAAGTGCTCAGCCGAAGTAGCTCCAGTTCTCTCCAAACTCTACAACAAATGCCTTAATGAATCTTGCTTTCCGAGCTGTTGGAAAACTGCTTCTGTTGTACCAGTATTCAATAATTCTGGCGGAAGAACTGACCCATTAAATTATCGCCCCATTAAACTCCTCCCACTTTTTGCCAAAATATTTGAGACCTTAATTAACCATGCTCTAGTCCATCACCTTATAGATGCTAAACTTCTGACCGACCATCAATATGGATTTAGACAAGCCCGTTCCACGGCAGACATCCTCACTGAAATCTCTGAACGCATATACCATTCACTGGACAAAGCGGGAGAGGGCAGAGCGGTAGCTCTAGATATATCTAAGGCTTTTGACAGGGTATGGCATGAGGCTCTCCTCAGGAAGATTAGATCTTACGGTATCACTGGTAGAATACTTAACATAATTAAATCCTTCTTAGATAAGAGAAAAATCCAGGTTGTCCTCGACGGTCGTACGTCTAAACAATATAATATAAATGCGGGAGTGCCCCAGGGATCTATCCTTGGTCCTCATCTGTTCCTGATATTCATAAATGACCTCCCCGACAGAATTGCCTCTGAGATGGGTATATATGCTGATGACACCACACTCTATAGCAGGCACGACAGGAAAACAAATGAACATATATCTAAAGTAATGGCAGAAACACTAGGGGATGACCTCAAATCAGTAGTGGAATGGGGACAAAAATGGATGGTAACGTTCAATGCCACCAAGACACAACTGGTTTCATTCAATAATTACAAGAAACCCTCTCTACCACCTATAGCAATGGCCAACAACTCTTTAGCTGAGAGTACGTCTTTCAAGCTCCTTGGCCTAACGTTCACAGGAAACATGAGCTGGAACAATTACATCGAGGGCATTGCCAGGGCCGCTGCGAGGAAGGTGGGCTCTCTCTACCGTGCTAGAAAACTTCTAACACCCAAAAGTATCCTGTACCTCTATAAGGCCACTATTCGCCCATGTATGGAGTATTGCTGTCACATTTGGGCCGGTGCATCGGCTACTAGTCTCTCGCTCCTTGACAGGGTTCAAAAGAGAGTCGCAAATCTGATAGGCCCTAAACTGGCATCAAAACTTCAGCCTCTGTCCCATCGTCGAAACGTTGCATCCCTCTGCCTGTTCTACAAGTATTATAATGGTGAATGATCTGAAGAACTGCAAGCACTTGTGCCCCCACGACGTGAACACCCTCGACAGACCCGACGAGCTACAAAATCCCACCCCCACACTGTAGAGATCCCTAGATGTAAAAGATCTTTCTACTGCAGTAGTTTCTTCCCCAGAACTGCTAGACTTTGGAATTCCATTCCAGGTCACTGCTTCCCCAACTGTACTGACATGCATAAGTTCAAGTGCAACGTGAACCAACATCTCGCTGCCCTAATCCCTACATAGTACCCCAGTAGATGTTTCCCCTGATAGTAGCCCCCTACATTAAAGTGGCAATGTGCCTTGTTTGGGGTGAAAATGTAATAAAAAAAAAATATATATATATATATATTTCTATGTAAATATGTATCTATCTAGGGGTGAGTGAGCAACAACGATTTGGATCGACATGCTTTACAGGTTGTCAAACATACTAAACTAGTGATCGGTCAGTTTGCAACGGAAAGTATCCGAACATGTAATTCGAACGTGACGTGTCGCATATCACGTTGTCGGTGTTACGTAAACATCTTTCCTTTGATTGAAGACGTCAAATAAATAAGATGGGCTAAAATAGATCTTCCCATGAGGTGGGGGAGAAGTCTAAGAATAGAGACGGAGAAACTCAAGCAAAAGATCGTCATTCACTACAGTTCTGTTGTGACATAGTGCCTGGGAGTGAACAAAAATATATATAAAAAATCAATCATTCGTCATGGGTCCGTTCTGAAGCGTCTTTGTTACAACAGGTTCCTACTCTACCAAAGTGATTGATGAATCCTCGAGACCTGTCCGAAAGGTAGATGTGACCAAGAGCAGAAACATGTATGTTGTCATGTGTTATATGTTATGACACGCACCTCACAAAAGCTCAAGTTGTGATGAATCACGGGTCGTAAAAAAGACAATTTAGGAACAACAACAGGAATTTATTAGTGTCACGTATACATATTCATCACACAACGATTCAACTATATACACATATATAGAATTCCCCCGCGCTGCAAATAGATCCCAAACACAAACATGAATAAACGCTATATACACAAGTACGTTATTCTAATGTAGTATATAAACTGTCGTATAGACACCTCACAAAGTAACACATATTCCTATTGAATAATGTTGTTATTAATTTATTCATTTTTATTTATTTCTGTTGTGTATTTATTTATTTATTTATTTATTTTATTCCGTTCATCACTTTTTTATCCGTTCATTTCTTTTTTTTTGTTCTTTTCTTATAGTTTATATATTCATATAGTCCAGTTAACTGTTACCTTAACAGATATATGGATGTGTTTATACGATTTAAATAAAAGTGGTATTCCAATATTTATATTTTCTTCTCAAGAGGTAATTATCCTGACAAAAGTTTTATATCTATATAGAAACCTTATTTTGATGGTTGTCATCTTGTCAGTAGGGTTGCTTATCTTTTCCCTAATACTAGAATAAGCATATATTTGATAGGTTTATATACTTCGTATTTGGGGATAGATCCTTCAGATTATATTATATCAATGCAAATAAATGCATAATAGCATATATTTACCTATATTTGTGGAGAAGTCAGTTCTTAGGGTTCCATCGTTATTTTTTGTTTGGAGCCAAATATGTGGTTGGTTTCCTAAGTAAGCTCTGCTTTACGATAATATTTATTGTGGGTATATCAACATTCCAATTACAAGCGTGAGAGACCAATGGCTTATTTTAGTCAACCGTTTTCGGGATTTTATTATTAACTATGCAAAGTGTACACACATTAAATTGGTGGTAAATTGCGTTTCTGTTCGTTTTGTTTAATATTAAACGGTGACGCTTGAGATGATGTTGAGTGGTAACGGTATGATGGTTTCTTCCTTAATTTAGCCAAGTTATTTATGCTAGCTTCTTCTTCGAAATTTTTCGATGAGTGCCATAATTAAGTAGTTGTCTGTCGGTTTATAATAAGTATAGTTATGAATGCGCCATGCATCGGGACAACCTTCCACCCTTAAACCGCTAACCGTGGTTCATTTATTAATTAAGTAAGATATTGGGAGTGAGGGGTTATTAATTAAAGTGTCACTATTATGGAGGATCGCTATTACTTTTTACAACTTACTTAAACATAGCACCCAAAATGTCTGCAGCTTATAGCCGATTCTACTTTTACATTTAATAATTTATACATAGGTAACGGAGTGAAGTAAACAGACTACGTTTTTTGGCCTTCCTATATGTTCTTCATTCAGCTTAAGATATTTTGTTCGCCTCTTTTTTACATTCCAAGGCCCGGAAGCCACTAGGGGATTCGAGTTATTGCGTGTACAGTATATAGTATCTTAGTAATCGTTAGTATTGGAGATTTGATAAAGTGTCTTACTTAAAGGGTGATTCATCAATTAACATCCGGTAGTGTACTAGGAGTGAAGTGTCCGTAGCATATTGTTTAGCATTTATTGACAGTGTATAGCCATGTACTCTGTTTCTAAACGTCGTTGAGGGGCTGCCTATTAAGATTTTTTTTCTATTTCAGTTTTTCTACGGCCATCTTTTTGCCTGGTGTACCAGTGAATATTTAAGGCAACTATTGCTAAGGAAGCATTTGGTCGGTCTTTTGCAGTTGCAGGTTTTTCAGTTATCACTATTATGAGTGCTCGTATTTTGATTATGTGTCCTTAGTATTTTATTATTGTGCTGTTATATGATTCTCTTTGGGTTTTCAGTACAGCTGGAGCTAAGTATTAGGGCGCTTTTATTAAGGAATCTATGTAGTGTACTGATAGAAAGGAAGTGTTTTTCTATAAGATGATGGAACCTATTCTCAAGTGTTGTTTTGTACCATTAGGTTTAAGGGGGGGGGTAATCAGATTATTTTTCTCCGTCGATTATTATATCTAGTCGTATTTATATTGCTTTTATTGTATGAATTGTCGGCATTTTTGAATTCGTTAATTTTAGTGCATTGTTATAAGTATTCTTGTATCTATTCGATGTTTCCTTACAGGAGTAGTTATTATTTATTATGCGTTAGATTTATTTAAGTACGTGCTTAATAATAAGGATGAGGGTGATGATAATAATGATGAGTTGTAATAACGACAATTGTGATGAAGCCAATAGTAGCAACAATAAATGTCATAACGTTAATAAAAAATAAAGATAGTAAAGATAATATCGACAACGGCTGTAATGGTAATAATTATAATAAGCAAAATTATGACAATAATGATACATTTTAAATAATAATTATGACAATAATGATAATTTTTTAATAATGATTATGATAATAATAGCGTTAATAATAACTATAGAGTTTACAAATTTAATAATTATATTTACGATAATAACGATACATTATTATCGTTAAGAATAATGATGATAACAACGATAACAATAATTATTATAATATGATGAACTATAATAAGCTGAATACGATAATAACGATAATAGCTGTAATAATTAAAATGAATAATAATAAATATGATATAGAAATTTAGATACGGTTTTACTCATGGGGGGAAAAAAACTATATTTAAAATGATGGCGAAATCGATGCATATCAGATTGCAAGAAAACCAGATTACATAGTATTAGTCGTGACGAAATAGGTAATATTTTGGTTCAGTTTGTCATTAAATATTCGGTTCAATAATAAATAAATAAAAATAAATCTAAAATATTATTTCCAAATTACACGAAAATACATTGAAAATAAACACATGTTAAACCGTCCGAGACACGGATGAGCTGCGACTGCTATTTCAGTGTTTGGTCATATTGTTATAAATAAAACGAAAAAGAAATTAGTTGGATAGAAAAAAAGCGAATCAAGCGGAATTGGAAATAATCAAGATCCTTGCAGAACTGAAGCCTAGAAATGAATTCTTATTTATTATCAAATGAAGAGTTATATGTGAAAGACAACGAAAAGAAGATAAAGGAGGCTTGCCAAAGACTATTTAGCTATAAACAGCGAAACAGTGTGATTGGATGTGTTTAAATAAAAGAAATGGAAGATGGCGCTAAATTAATCCGTTGGTTTCCGGAAGCCAAGGAACTCGACTGCATTAACTTAAAGCCTTCATCTTTGGTTACTATTTCAAAAGACGCCTTCGCCGATGACGTTGAAGACAATCTACGAATTTCTTGACAGAAGGTTTTATGTGTCTTTGTCAGCGCCCAGTGCCCTCAGGCTAAATTGTCCAAACTCAGAGCAAAAGAAATATTAAAAGTAGAAAGAAAAGGTAAAAGATATCTGTGAGAGACAGGTCGATGGATAAGTTGATGTAATTCACAGATGATTCCTTCAAAAGTGATTGGGTTTGAAACAGGATACAGAACATTGTAATTACCCGGCGCTCTTTAAGCGACAGTCTAACGTAGATACGTGTTTGATCCTGGTAAAGACACATCGTCCGCCATTTGCGAGTGGTGACAATGCTGGAAGAAGTAAAAGACGAGAAGCTGGGTAGTTGGAAATAAGATAGGAGGACGGGGTTACAAACGAAGGAAGGCTTTTACAATACGTGTACGATAAACGGTGGGGATGAGATCGGATGTGGTGTGGTGTGGTGTGATGTCACTGGTTCCAAGTGAAACCAATGGATTGCCATTTTAATTAGCGCTTCTGCAGAACTATTGGCCGCCATCCTGTTATTTCACTACGCGTTCAAGTTTGCCGAATCTAAAAACTGACTTGTACACGAATAATTTTAAGTCAGAATAACTTTGGATTGGATAATTGACTTGTAAATATAGCAAGTCATTATAAACAAAGACAGAACAAAAAGAAAGTAAGACAAAGAGAAATGGAAGGAAGTAAAAATGAAGTTAGGAAAGAAGAGTGGTCACCAAAAAAGTAAATAAAACTAATATATAGTTCGAAAAAATCAGAAAGAAGTAAGAACACAATAAGAAATAATTACAGAAATAAAAAAATATATTTTTCAAGATATAAAGCTAGATTTTTTAAAAAATACACACATTATAAATAGTGAGAAAAACAAATACGCAGATACACAAATAGATTAACACACAAATAAATATAAACGTAAATAGATAAAGTGGTATATATATATATATATATATATATATATTTATATATATATATATATTTATATATATGTACATATAACTACTTCATTTACTCACATAAAATAAATATACGAAAGTATAAATTTGTGCGTAATCTTTAAGTATTTACTTCAACAGTACTCAATACGTAGGTAGAGCTAGTTAGTAAATTATAAAATATATATGGCGAGTAGGCTACATTGAACATTCTGCTTTTCATCCTCTCTAGGATTAGTGGATGGAACGCGGAATATTCAGTGTAGCTTAATCGCCATATATATTTTATAAATTACTATATGTACATACACACACACACACACACACACATATATATATATATATATATATATATATATATTTATATTTATACTGATATATAAAATTAGAGATGAATAGATAGACTAACAAATAGATCTTTTCTTTATAAAATAAAATTCAATGTGATTTCATGTTTTCGTGGTGTTTGTTTGTTCCTTACAGAGAACAGTTTAGAGATAAAATGTAAATGTGTATTTTGTAGAATATACGATAAGATTACGAAACCCTATACGCACGCCATATTTGCTATGAGAGCATGAATTTATTAGAACTTAAATTATTGGCATTTTTCTACAAGAAAATACTTTAAAAACTGTTATTAGAGTTTCACATTTAATGGGATGCTATTGTGCTTATACTCATTTGAATTACAAAAAAAATAGTTTGTTTATGAAATAGAATATGTTTGATTTTATGAAACAGAATAGATGTTTTCATGTAATGAAATAGAATAGCTGTTTGATTTTTTAATTTAATTACTGATTAGCACGGAAACCTGAAGGTGATCGGGATTGAATAGGGAGCCAAAAATGTACACTGCTTCAAACATTTGTGTAATTATAATGCTTGTAATCACAGTGATAATTATAAGTAAACCTGCCATTGCATTTTTTTCTCTTCTTCTTACCGTTACATCATTTCGCTCCCAGGTTGGTATTTACATATAGCCGCCGTATATGCTCTATTTTGTGTATGTATGTATGTATATATATATATATATATATATATATATATATATATATATATATATATATATATATATATATATATATAATAAAAGAAAAGATAAAATACCGATTCTATTAATGGGTATGCAAATATATATTTTTTATTAAATTTGGACGGAATGTTAATAAATAAACAAGTAGAGTTAAAGTAAAACGCTATACACTTGTGAAGCATGTAAAATGTGATAATTGAAAATAAATGTGAAAAACGGAAAACGGAATGGAGATATAATATGAACAACGATCAAACTGTCATATTCGCATACTGGATTTCCCATCATACTTAAATTGAATTCGGCTCACTTGAACGCCGTCTTAACGTTTTGCATTTTGAAAACATTGTTGATTTCTGCATTTCGGGACATCTTTTTGCCATACATTTAAAATGTATAGGTCCATAAGAGTAGTGATTGATGGAAAGAAATCAGAAACAGTATTAATGCCAGAATCCTTCAGGGGTCCAACCTGAAATAAACATCAATGATCTCCCAAATCACATCCTAAGAATATTCGTAGACATTTATGCTGACGACACTACCATCCATAACAACACTTCAAAGGATGTAAATGACCAAGTTCACTCTGATTCTCTCTCCTATCTGATCTTGAGCACGTTGTGCAAAGGGAAAAGGAGGTGTCTGGTAAATTTTAATCCATCTAAAACCAATATTTTTATCTTTAAATCCTCAACACGCTGCTTCCCGTCTGGCATCAATTGAAATGAATGGGTCTCGTCTTGTAGAAGCTCTATGTTTTAACTAATTTTATGGTCTGACTTTTACTCCTGATCTGAAATGGAACACGTACATGAAATTCGTTGCCTAGTTCGCTGGAAATACGATGGGATCATTCTACTGCTCCAGTAAATATCTCTCTGCTGAGTACTGTTTCCACATCTTGGCAAGAGCTGCTAGAAACACTTACCTTGCCTTGACAGGGTTGATAATAGACTTTGTTGAATCCCCCTTCCCACGGAAGAGAAGTTTCGAGCATGTTTCTATTTTATCATTATTTGTATGGCAAGTGTACGTGTGATATCTAATCTATGGTCCCCCGACGACATACATCCACGAAAAACACTCCTATAGCTGAAACCACAATCAATAATTCCCCCCCACTGCAACTGTGTCTTAACTTAAACCTAGATTCCATGACAAAAACATTTTTCCCTGCTTTCAAGCTAAATACTATATCGTCGTCTTCAAGTCCAACGTAAACAAGTTCTTAATGATCCCTCCCCTCAAGTAATTCAAGTTACAAAATTTCCATTATTAGCGATTTTTACGACATTGTCCAATTGACTACTGTACACTTATTTAGCATTGGCCCTGAGTGGCATCCAAGCCTTGATAAGTGCTGACACACTTGTAAAAAAACAAGGCCGATAGCCATTAGTCGCGTGCTCTCGTGTGATGAATGAATGCGTGAATGTAGGCTTGACAGGAAATTCTTAAAGATAAACTAAAATGACCTAAAAATGGGCTGAAATGACTTAAATAAATACAAAGTAAATGGCTTAGAATGACTTTAATGAACTTAAGGATGAATTGAATGACCTTAAGAATGACTTGAATGCTTAAAAAGTAACTGGAATCCTTCAAAAACAATTTAAATGATCTGGAGAATGACTTGAATGGCTTTGAGCCTGACTTATTGTAAAGTTTGTGATCATTTTACATTAAATTAATAAAGAAAGGTGATCCCCCACTTTATACCACAAAGTTACGAATATAAGTACAGCATGTAGTAAGAACAGATACAACACTTTGATCTTGGCCAAAAGGCCAAGAAAAGGGTATTCATTTGCTCCCCCACCGCGCAAATTAGCCACAAGGCCGATTTTTAAAGTGAGGAGTGAAGGGGAAATGGGGACCAATTCCCGGAGAGTAGGGGAGCTGGATAGTGACAATTGGTATGAAGGGTTGCCCCTTCATTGACCAAGGTTTTATCTGTTGGGTCGCCCCCACATAGGGTCTTTGCTTGCAGTATCTGCTGGAACAGATGGTATTTATTTACTCCCCCACCGAGCAAATTAGGCACAAGGCCGATTTTTAATGTGAGGAGTGAAGGGAGGGGGAAGGGGAAAGGGGGACCAGCTCCCGAGAGGTGGGAAATGGGAGCTGGTTAATGGTCAGGCATGTGGGGTTGCCCCCACATCTGGTCTTTGCTAGTCATAGCTTGCAGCATCTGCCGGAACAGATGGTATTTATTTGCTCCCCCACCGAGCAAATTAGGCACAAGGCCGATTTTTAATGTGAGGAGTGAAGGGAGGGGGAAGGGAAAAAGGAGACCAGCTCCCGAGAGGTGGGAAATGGGAGCTAATTAAAGGTCAGGCATGTGGGGTTGCCCCCACATCTGGTCTTTGCTAGTCATAGCTAGTCATAGCTTGCAGCATCTGCCGGAACAGATACTACACTTTGATCTTGTCCCGAAGGCCAAAAAAAGCTTAAAAAGCTAAGAACATCATGTATTAATACAGACCTTTGATCTTAACCCAAAAGGCTAAGCACAAAAGTGTTACGTACAGACCGACAGACCGACTGATCGACCGACGGAGTCACTTATAGAGTCGCTTATTTATCCAAACAGTGAAAACTTGAATGTTTCTTTACAATTAAGGAAAATAACCCTGCTATGTTTCTCGATAAACCCCCATTAGGTTGAATTTCCCTATATGGTATTCTTTGAAAGAGCATAATAAAATAAAATGACACAATGTTCTACGAGCAAGACCGACGATTCGCCACTGTACAATTCATGGTCACTACTGATCATAATTATGACAATAGGAAAATTCCCAGCAGTCTTAAAATGCTAATCTGGACGAGGCAACGCTTGAGAGCACAGCTCAACGCATCAGACAACCTACAGATGGTATTTTGTTCTGTTTCAAGTGAGGGCCACATCATGTCACCTCACATCCACTTTTAAAGTCAACAGCAAAGTATATCTAGATTAGCTGAAGGGTGTGGTGATCCTCTGTTGCAATCAGGTTGTTGCTGTTAGGCGCTGAGTGTAGCAGCAGGACTCGGCGCCGACCCACAATTCAAATAACTCAAGGCTTGGCTATAGAAGGAGTGCTACGAGTTTGTACCCTTCTCTCTCTGGCCTACCCCCCCCCCGACCTGAACTCGCTGGACTACTTCGTTTGGTCATACGTCGAGAACATCAATAATATGACTTCACACAACACCAAAGCCAGTCTGATCACCACCATTCGCCGAGTATTCGCCGAGCGCTTATGGAAATGTACGGAGCAGTATATATGCTGTGATTGAGGCTGAATACTACTATAGATGTTAGCTCTACTACATACCCAAGTTACTTAAATTATTTTTTTTCAATAAAAGTTTTATAATAAAGCTGTAGTATTGCTTTATTTAGGGCGACACATTTCTCGTTCTACTCTGTACCGGGTTCGTCATAGAAGCATGCCTCATTTGTGGGGTTGATCAATAGTTTTCTATCGTTTACGATTCTCGTACTTCTATCACAAGAAAACAATTGAAAAATTAAGCCCTACATGGAGATCAGACATAAAGTCATTGATAGATTTCTAAGATGTATTTAATAACAGTGAGCTTCTTAATTGTGTGTTCTTCCGAAAACTTCTATCTTTGTTATTGTTATACAGACGATAAAACCGAGTAGTATTATAGCTATCCAGCAAACAATGCTGCAGTTTTTATTTAGATAATGTCAACATGCGGACACGTCGCCTTTTCTGTTTTACAGGCTAAAACTTGTCTGCCATTATATACATCTGTTGTAGGTTAATATTATGACGGTCGACGAAAACAAACAGTTGCAATAACGAATATAAGTGGTTAGCTTTATTTATTTGCCGAGTACTATCCTCATATTTATCCTTGTTGTTTCACGACGTTTCGGCTAAGTATTTCTTTGGTCTTCGTAAGGTGGTACACCGCGACGGGATAGAACTGTTGAATCTCTTAACTGTATTCTCAGTAATTACTGGCTTCAATAGTTGTTGTCATGTTACCACGTTTTGGCCAACAAATCCTCTGGCTGGCTTTGGGTAGGATTGAGAATGCTATCTACAGACAATGCTCACCTAAAATCGTAAAAATTGAATTTCTCTATCCACTATGCCCGAAGAGCAATCAAAATTGGATGTTTTGGTCTTATAAATCCTATCCCGTAGCGGTGACCTATCTGAGAAGTGCCAGAGTAATATTTGGATGAAATATCGTGAAACAGAAACTATAAAACAATGATATATCAGTATAAATAAATTTACTGTTCAGATTAATCGTATTTGGGGATTCTTATTCATTCCTAGAAGCCACAAATGGAATTTACTAGCAACGCAATATAAATAAAAATATTATGTAACTCAAAATCATATAAATATATTCATCAGCAGATGGAGTTAGACATTCTAATACAGCTCTTCATTGCAGCTAGACTATGAGCTCTAACAATGCAGACAAAGATTATTCGGCAGCTCTTATGATTAACTAGGAGATACGTACTTGTAAATGGTATCTAAAATTTCTTCACGTGTTCGATTTGTTTATTTACGAAGAGATTTTCACTACTTTCAGTAAGCATGAACCCATACACCTGCACACACTGACACACACAGAAACACATGCACACTCTTTTATATATACATATATATATATGTATATGTATATATATATATATATATATATATAGAGAGAGAGAGAGAGAGAGAGAGAGAGATACAGACATATAGGTCTCAAGTAATTCCAAATTAGTATTTTTCGATAGCCCATCGAGCGAAATGTTAAGAAAATGACACTACAGGTGAGAACAGTAGTCCGAAAGATCATAATAAATCCAAACAAATTCTCATCTCTAAAATTCAGAAACGTAATATTAAATATATTTATACTATATATATACACACCTTGTCATTGGCTATAAATCGCATAAACTAAAAGGTACATTTAAAGTTATGCACAACACATATACGCCAATACATCAGAGTAAACCAAGTAAAATCGCAAAAGGGTCCGAGCAAAAACAGTGCAAAATGCTAGTATATATATATATATATATATATATATATATATATATATATATATATGTGTGTGTGTGTCTGTGTGTGTGTATGGGTGTGTGTGTGGGGGGTAAATTGTCCTTTTATTGTAGATTATAAGCAATATATCGCATGGACAGATGGATTGATAAAGAGAAACAGATTGTAAGATTATTGGCATAATGAAACGTTTTAAATAGAAAGTCGAGTGAGCACTGAACAATCAAAAGAGTTCAATGACTAAATGGAATTGTGCATGATAAGCCAAGAGATTATCGCCATCAATTCAGTCAATCAATTCAATTCGTTTTTCTGCCAGCACCCCACACACAGAAAGACCCTCATCACCTAATATCTAGGAATAAGATGGCCGCTACATCGGACCTGCGTAAACTGATCAACTCACTTCCTCATTAGTTCTTCAGAATCACCGTCCGTCATGAATCGGCTAATGCAATTTGTGGCACTAATCCTAGCTATACAAGCGCTATCAATCTGGCCGAATGTACGCGTCCTATTTCTTTACTAATTATAATTTTATAACCACAAAACGTTTAGGGAGACAGACATATCCTGACCCTGATACCTTTTTAGCGAGATATATGCAACATGTGGCTGCGTAAACATACAGTTACATTTAACCGGATTACTATTATTCAAGTCGTTTTAGAATATATATGTGTGTGGGTGTGTGTGTGTGTGCGTTTTGTATAGGGATATCCAACCCTGTATTATAAATTTGGCCGAATTAATAGGTGTCCATATATATATATTTATATATATATATATATATATATATATATATATATATGTGTGTGGGGGGGTGTATGTGTGTGTGTGTGCGTGCGTGCGTTTTGTATAGGGATATCCCACCCTGTATTATATATTTTGTCGAATAGGTGTCCATATATATATATATATATATATATATATATATATATATATATATATATATATATATATGCGTGTGTGTATGTGTGTGTGTATATCCTAACCAGGGGCCGGGAAAACATCGTATTCCACATATTATCCTTAATAAAACGTATCGCAGTGCAATCGTATCCCTGGGTTCTCATATATATATATATATATATATATATATATATATATATATATATATATATATATATATATATATATATATGTATGTATGTATATATGTATATAAATATATATATATATATATATATATTTATATATATCCTTAAAACCTCTGGGGAGACTTAAACTTGCTGTCATTGCTTTAAATGATTCAAGTTATGCGTCCGCCTTGGTTACTGCGTTTACTTTACAGTAGTCCCTACAGAATCTAGTTTTGTCCTTCAGATTTATCAACAAGCCCGCCTGGTGATGCCCATTTGCTTGAACTTGGCTTTATCTTTTCATATTTTAACATGTATTCTATTTCTGCCTTCATTACTTTTAATTGTCTTGGACTTAAGTGATATGGATGTTGTCTAAACGGTTTGGTTTCTTTTAGCTATACGTAATGCACCGCTGCTGTTGTGCGCGTGGGTGCGTCAACAAATAGGTGTCTATATTCCATTAGTATCTCCTTAAATCTCTTGCTGGAAAATGTACAATTTGCAACCCAGGTCTTCTACTATAACCGAATTCTTTAACGTCATAAGCGGAACCTTTCTCTACGAGAAAGTCCCTCAAGAGATTTTCATTTGCAGCTTTGCCGTAGCATGGCGCTCCAAGCATTGATTTTTCTTTCTTTATCATATTAACATGACATATTTTTGACTTGTTTCTGCGTTTAAGAGTGTGTACTCAATAAGTTAGAGATTTTATCTTTTAAGCGATTGTGTATGGTCTTTGATATTAAGCCTCGAACGGTTGAACATTTAGAGGGAGAGGTATTTAGACTTCATTCCCATCCACCCCCATCGAATTTCGTATTTACTGTTTTTCTATTATATATGCGGCGTTCATAGTTCTCTGGCTATTTTCTATCTGAGTCTTAGCTAATATAATACTTTAGCTAGATATTCTCGTACCCTAGGGAGGTAATCTGACACTTATCCGGCATAGGCTAATTACTGACCTTTGCTCTTTTATCACTTCGAATGGTCATCGCTCTTGATGACCAAAGACTAATTTGAAAGGACCGAATCATAATGACTTCGGGACTGCTTCACGAGCTGCAAAGATACAACATCTATAGTGTTAAAAAAGCTTCAACCAGAACTTGCTCCCATACTTACAAAACTGTTTAACCGTTGCCTTAAGGAGAAGTGCTTTCCAACACCCTGGAAAACTTCATCAGTATGCCCTGTATGTAACAAGTCAAGTGATGGCATATCTCTCAGTACAGACCAATAAGTCTCCTCTGTGTCATGAGTAAGTTGCTCGAATCCATATTAAATAGAAATAGTCAACCACCTCAGCAGAAATAACCTTCTTAGTGATACGCAATATGGTTTACTTTCTGCAAGATCTACCGCAGATGTGCTGACGGTTATATCTCATATGATTAGTGAATCTCTTGACAAAGGCTTCCTTTCTAGGACAAGTGCTCTTGATATATAAAGGCCTTCGAAAAAGTATGGCATAAAGGCCTACTTCACAAGATTTCCAGCAACGGTATAACTGGAAATGTTCTCTCTATCATTAAATAATTTCTCTCTGATAGGCTCATAAGAGTAGTGGTTGATGGACAAAAATCAGAGGCCTGCAGTATTAATGCTGGAGTCCCTCAAGGGTCCACCCTGGGCCCAACTCTCTTCCTGATCTACATCAATGATCCCCCTAAACACAAACTTAAATCATTCACAGTCCAGGCAGGGCCTTACAACAAGCCCCCTCCCATATCAATTTATATAAAAAAAGAAAAATATAAAAATCAGCAATATATATTAAAAAAATAATAAAAAATAGTAAACTGAAGTTTCATAAACCAATATAAAATAAAATAAAACAATTTTGATTTAAGCTAACCCGCCTATTCAAACCCAAATAAACACTGACAAACACAATTAAACATGCATAAATATAACCCTACAATAAAGAGCCCAAGTAACATGTAATAACAAGTAACAAATATACTCATTATAAGTGTGTGCATGAGTACATGTACGGGTGTACATATGTATATTTTATGTGATCTTATGCGAGAGTGGCTGTATGTACAAGTGCACACATGGGTGGTTATGCATATATGTAAGTGTAGATGCGTATATGTGTATGCGCATGTGCATGCGAATGCATGTGTATGCGTTTGTATACGCTTGTATGTAACTATGCGTGTATATAAGTGCGCGTGCGCATATATATATATATATATATATATATATATATATATATATATATATATATATGCAGGGGTGCGAGTGTATGTATTCACATGAGCGCGCATATGAGTGTATATTCGTGTACACGTGTATGTATGTGTGCGTGTGTGTATGTATATATATATATATATATATATATATATATATATATGTGTGTGTGAGTGTGTATGGATATATATGTACATGTGTGTGCATGTATACGTATGTATGTGCATATGTGCATATAACAAATAAAATAAATAAATCAGATAAAACAAAACACTAAACATCATAAATGCAGCTACCATCAAACAGACTATAAAGATACTTACATTACCGGCATAACCTCTCTCACACACACACACACGCACACACATATACATAATATATAAACATATATATATATATATATATATATATATATATATATATATATATATATATAACAAGAGCAAAAAAAAAAACGAAAACTAATAAGTAGACACACCTAGGAGCAATGATCAAATACACCACGCTAGCACCTAAAGGGCAAAGGATCAATAAACTAACTTTAATTAAGTAAACAAATAAATAAAATTACGATAGTCCTTTAACTTTGAATAATTAATATATAAAAATATCGTTAACGTACTAGTCCTAACCCTTCAATAAATAAATAAATCAACAAATAATTATAAAGAATTAAATAGAAAAAAAATAGGTTCCATCTATAACCACTTATAGTTAAAATAAATAAAATAACAATTTCCAAAGGAAACTCAATCCAGTGTCCCCTTCCCACCTATTTTCCAAATCCTGACAACGACATCCCCTAACATAAATCCCCAACAGTCGGCTAAGAACACTCCATACCGCACACGCCTCATATTTAACAGCCTCCTACTACTTCTTTCCTTCAAATGTTAACTCATGCAAGCCTGCTAGCGACTTGTGTGACCTAGATACACCAGGCCATTTCACTGAACAAACAATGACGTAAATAAATTAAACAAATAAATGAATAATACATAGCAGCAGTAGAAATAAAGACAACGAAATATACATAGAATATACAAAATAAAAAAGCTTACGCAAAAGCAACAAGTTATAAACTAAAATATATATGCATATATATAAAAAAATATATAGAAAAGGAACATAAAATATGTTTATTACCTAAAACACGCAATACATATATATCTCCTCCTTACATATATATATATATATATATATATATATATATATCTCGCTTATATATATATATCTCGCTTATATATATATATATATATATATATATATATATATATATATATATATATATATATATATATATATATATATATAATGGGTGGCCGACGTTTCCGGGTGTTTGGAGGTGTATGCTGAGCAAAAAAAAAAAAAAAACGGTAATTTTTTAAAACTTTGACCTTTATTATGGACCCTGGATATTTATTGTTTTGGGTTCAAACTAAGTTATTAAGTTAGAGCCAGGTCCAAGGAACTGATATCTAAAATATCAAGTGTTTAGACCCAAAATTCTCGGAGGAGTTTGGTAGAGTTCTCAAATCGTTGAAATTGACCCCTTAACAGCGAAATTTATGGCCGAAACCCGATCATATCGATTTTCCCAAATCTCAGTACCCTGTATATCAAATTTCAAGTCTGTAGACTAAAAATTGACAGAGTTATTGCGTAGGGAAATGTACAAAGACACACGCACACAGACACAGACACAGACGCGTTCACTTATATATATATATATATATATATATATATATATATATATATATATAAATTTGTTAATGAATTTAGATTGTGATGATACATAGTAACATTTGCGTCGGAAAATGAAATAAAGGTTAAATCCAAATAGAACTCAAAGAACTGTATATAATGCAATTAAACAGCATTAGTGATCATAAACTGTTAGACCGGAACAGGAAATTGTAATGGGGGGGGGGAGAATAATAACAATTAAGGCTGGACAACTTTTTTGTTCTCGCGCTTTTTGTATTTTGTATTTTTTTCAAAAACTATTAAACGTATCCGTATAAAGACTTTAATCCAACGGGTTGATAGAATGACACCTGAACCTATTGTTACAGCGATCTTGGATCTATTGTTTCCGAGGGAGCGTTAAAGGAAATATGATTTAATGAAGTAGAAGGAGACAGCGAGAGGAAATGCGATTCGTTCGGATATTTTTTTGTATTCTCTCTTTTTTTATTGGAGGGATGTTTAATTGTTTTTTTTTTCTACTCTCTGATGAAAGTATTCGGCGTTTTTTTTTTCGTTCTCCTCAACGCTAACTGATATTTGAGATACCATTTAAAGGGTGACACGACAGTTTAATATGATCAAGACACGACATGACAGCAAAAAAAAAATCACTACAAAATCTATAGTCGGATGAACTCATAAAGCGAGGAAAACTTTGGCAGTAAGATCAGAGAAATATATTACCAGAGGTTCACAAAATAAAACCCAGGGAGACAAGCGCTCATTGTTTTAATAACTTGTACCTAGTAATGCAAATTAGTATGGTTTATGCTTTGTAATATGATGAAATAATTATATCACATTTCACACAATTAAAATATAATATAGTCTTATAGTGAGCGATCGAAAATCTGATATTGCCAAAGTAAACACTTATTTATCCATTTTAAAATGAATTGTTCCCAAATCTATGCATAATATTTATATAAATATATAAGAAATAAATTGATAAATATAAAGTACTGTCTAGGAAATAAAAAAAAAGGGTAACTTGACCTTATTCTGAGATAGAGACTTCCTGTCGCCAGGTCACTATAGATTGTATTAAGTAAGCACCCAGCCTGTTAAAATTTCGGTAAATTCTTTTGAAGATGTGTTTTCTCATGCATAACGAAACGCATCTGTAAAAAGATTACCGAAATTTTACATACTGGAGGAACTCGTTTGCATAAAAATATATGTTTGTATTTTTGAATGTAAGTTATTCTTTTATATATGCTTTGTTATTTATATATTGAGTTATGAAGCAAAAATGATTCGCGTATACCAACACTGAAATATAATAAAAAAACACATTTTAACTCTCTCACACACACACGCACAGAAACTAACACACATAAAAACATACACAAAATCTTATTTGTAGTACTCAATATATTCGTCCGCCTTTCTGTTTGTCTGTCTGTATGTCTCCATTGTTTTTAAAAATGTACATGTTCGAGCAGCGCGAGGCGGATCAAATAATAGCATTTTTTGTGAAACGTTGTTTATGATATTTACGCCGGTACAAATAGCTGCTAAAAGATTCAAAATTGAGAAAAAATGTACTTGATAGGCGTCAGTCGATGTAAATAGCTTATTACGCATGTATTATGTACATACACACACACACACACACACACACACACATATATATATATATTTATATATATATATATACATATATATATGTCATAAACAACGGTTCACAAAAATGTTATTATTTGATCTGCTCGAAAATGTACATTTTGAAAAACAAACAGAAAGGCAGACGAATATATTGAGTGCTACAAATAAGGTTTGAAGTTTGAAATAGGTTATGCGTTCACAATCACTTTCGGTGTGCACTTAAGAGATTCAGGAAGGAATCCATTGTTTTGACGGGTAAATAGATATTATCGTGTCGAAATTTATAAAAAGAAACGTGATGGCACTCCAGTAATAATTGAAAAAGCCGTTAGCTTTGTTTGGAATGTGTAGTTCTGGTCGGTTTGCATTTGTATACAAATGTATAAACTGCGTAAAAGTGTTATTAATGCACTCCTGATGAACGGAATTTCACTAAACCGTTAAGATAAGACATATTTGTTACGTATACGCACTCATATAATTAGAGCAAACATGTAGATGTGTTGTTGCAAAATGATGCCAAACTAGCGGGGGCGTCGCTTTCCAATAATAATCACCACGATGTATGAGCTACCCTTATTTAGAACGGTTGGGATATGTGAGAACATTCGTAATTTATAATTATAGCACAACATTATATAAACGTGTAATGGAAAGGGGGTGTTTGGAGGTAGTTTGCTCGATAAGAAAGTAGAGCGGGCACACTGTGAGTAACCGAGGTATTAAAGAACGCACAACTTAATAATGGGATAGAACAATAAAAGGAAAACATTGCAAAATCTCTATATATAAATGATTAGAGTGTTATGGAAAAATATAAAAGTTAAAAAAAATGACAATCATAAAACAAAAAAAAAAATGGCAAAGGTGAATTCACGCATGCGCGACGCAAAGCACCGTGTGAATAGACCGGATATGAATTTCGTGACCAAGTTTGTGCCGTTAATGACGGTTTCCTGGCCAAATATTCAGTTGTAGTGACACAACCCCATAATTTCCAGTGTTCTCTTTTATTTCAAGACCAACAATTTATTCTTTTATCTTGTTCGTGATAACAGATTTTTGATCACCATAAGCGAAGCCCTTTTAAACGGATGACGTGTGTTTTTTATGCTTTTATTTTTTTCGTTTCATTGTTCCTTGATTTAAGTTGCTATTGCTAGCCCCCCTCCCCAAATTTCTTGGGGCTTTTTAAGTAACCTTCACATAGTCTTCTCCTTCCTTTCCCCCTCTTTCTCTTTCTGTCACTCTCGCTCCTTCAATTCTCCTTTTATAAACTGTTCCCTTTCTTTGGTATTTAATTTAAAGTGGAGGATCACTATTATTTTAATTTAATTTTATTTTTGTGCCGATAGATTATTTTTCTCGTATAATTTCAAGCATTAAAAACATTAAAAACAAAACCAATTACACTGTAAAGAATACAAAATTAGTCCCAACTGCACTTAAGAATAAAACGTCATAATCTTCATCATATTTAAGTGCACCATTTATTTGATGATCACAACTTGAATGGTAGGATGTGAGACACTATGAATATTTTAATACAAACAAAGGTTATTGTCTGTCACCGGAGAGCACTACGCGTGTTATATGGGTGAGCCAGATTGTGCTAAAAAGATATGACGTAGGCTTCATTCTGACAGTATGCAGTTTTGTGCGACCTAAATTACAACTTAAATCATAGTGCACACAGATGGAATTAGATCCTTCTGGCAAAATTCCTTTTGCACGTTTGATGAACCCATTTTGTTGTTCATTAAAGCAACTGTCAGTTTTTTTTTTGTTATTTGTGCATATTCGTCGAATTAAATTTTCAACGACTTTTTTTTTCGCTCCGAGCATTACCTCTCCGGCTGCTCAATAGTAAGTTGTGATTAAAAGTTGCTGACTTGGAGGATTTCCGAAGCGGTTTCGGGTTCAGTTTTATACATGTTTTTGATTAGGTTTGACCATAACGTTCTGCCTTGCACAAACTTGTTGTTAAACTACTTATCGTGCAAAACACAGAAAAAAAACAATGTGTTCAATTTAATTATTATGACCTTCCATTTTCTATAATAATTAATTTTGCTAAGAATTCTTCATAAGTATTTATTTCGGTTTCGATTTTAGCTGCTGACACTATCATCGATTTTTTTATAAATAATTTCCAAGAACACTTCAAAAGTTTTGGTTTCGGTCTCGATTATTACTGAAAGAATTCAAGTCATATATATATATATATATATATATATATATATATATATATATATATATATATATATATATATATTTCATAAGATTTGATTTTCGTTTCGATTTCAAACTGATGCAGCAAAGTTATATGGATATAATTTTTTATTCATAAGATCACAACTTTATAATAGATTAGAAGCGATAGACAATTGACTCTATACTAATATGTAGGAAGTTTCCATGAATTAAAATATCACATTTACGCGTATTTTACAACCGGGCTATACTGGGTGTCCCTGCTTGCTTAGATAAATATCGTTGCAGTCTTATCAAAGGCACTTCAATAATATCAGGGCTCAATATCAAATAATACCATCATCAATATAGTATGCATGAAAGAGTCAGCTGTGGAATTTCCACAGCTCGTGCTAGTATATATATATATATATATATATATATAT
>NC_136489.1:14915514-14920514 GCF_053919585.1 Euprymna scolopes | reverse complement strand
CTCCTGCTGAACAGTGCTGAAATAAGACCACTAAATAGTTCAAAGCGGTAATCGAAACACCTGCTCCACACGTAAGTTTTATAGCAAACGCCACTCTCCTCAAAGGTTTACTTCTACTTACGCAGTTCTCATTGCTCAAAAGCAGCATGCATACCGCTGACTTATCCGACATGAATCCAGTACAAATAGACAAAAGTCTATAGAAGTTAGAAGTAATTGCAGGAAGAAAATATCCACAACCAATAATGAATATACAAAAACTACCAGAAAACATATAGAAGCACAGAAAATAGGAACTCGGGACTTCTGGAAAATCTATAATAGTGGATCAATTAATGTGCAATCAAGAATTCCTGCTCTATCTAATAAGTTTGAAGTTCTTTCCAGGGCAACCTAGAAGGCTAATCTGCTAGACCGTCAGCTTGTCTTTAACTCTACTTTCGGCCCAGTAAACCATTACCTCCTAATAACTACAACTACCGAACCAGTAACAGCCATGGCTAATGATATTGTTAACTTTTGAGACATTGTGTTGAACAAAGATGAGGCGTAGTTCAGATCGGTAAACAAAGGTTTCCTTTCCAGGGTAATTGCTCTTGACACATCGAAGGCCTTCGATAAGGTATGGCATAAGGGCCTACTTCACAAGATTTCCAGCTACGGTATTACTGGAAATGTTTTCTCAATCATTAAATCATTTCTCTCTGATAGGTTCATAAGAGTAATGGTTGATGGGTAGAAATCAGAAGCCCACAGTATTAATATTGGAGTCCCCCAGGGGTCCATCCCGGGCCCAACTCTCTTCCTGATCTACATCAATGTTCTCACAAAACACATACTTAAATCATTCGTTGACTTCTATGCTGATGACAAGACCATCTATGGCAACACATCAAAGGCCGTAAATGACAAAGTTCTCTCTAATTCTCTCTCTCCTCTGATCTTGAGCGTGTGGTACAATGGGGGAAGAGGTGGCTGGCCACTTTTAATGCATCCAAAACCAAGTTTCTATCTCTACATCATCAACGCTCTGATCCCCATCTGGCATCAATTAAAATGGATGGCTCTCGTCTTGGGTACGCTCCATGTTTTGACAAGCTTCTGGGTTTGACCTTTACTCCTGATCTGAAATGGAACACGTACATCAAATCTGATGGGGAAGGTCTCCTAGCGGCTTCGGCTGCAGGGAGACAGGGTATTAAATGTCAAGGATTCGTCACTTGACACACAGCCCAACAGGTGAGGGGCCGGGAACCGGCCCAGCACCTGTTGGACTGAGGTACGCCGCCTGGGTAATACTAGGAGTTCCACCCTCCCAGGCCTTGCCACCGGGCTTTCCGTTGGGGCAAGTTTATTTCTTGCTGCCTGAGGCGCCCCGACCGGGGAATGCCGACGGGGTTACTCAGGCAATTTTTAAAATTGCAGGAGTGTCCCTCCTTTAGGGGATCCTGCTGAAAGTACTTCATTCAATCTCCTCGGCTTAACATTTCCAGAGAACATGAGTTAGAACAGATAACTCGCGGGCATTGCCAAGGCTGCTGCGGAAATCTACCGACAAATACCACAAGCAGCAAAATCCAACCCCTTGACTGTAGAAATCCCTAAATACAGAAAAGTCTTCTATTTTAGTAGTGTCTACACTATGACTGCAGAAGTGTGCGTTCAATGTAAAAAAATATCTTGCTGCTCAACTCCCTATATAGTATCCCAACAAATTATGTCCCAGATAGTTGCCCCCTACATAAAAGTGGCACTGTGCCTTTTTGGGGGTTAACATGCAATAAAAATATATATAATAAGAATAATGAAAGTAAAATTTCGAAGAGATAAAAAAGGACCACACTAAGTTATGTGTTAATCAACGTTTTGTCTTATTTATTTGGCTTAATGAAATAAACAAAATAAGATACTAGTACAATATTTGAAAATATATTTCGGTAATGAAATGTACGACTTTGTTCTATTTCAGAACCGCAAAAGCCTTTGAAATTTAAAAAATTAAAATAGGGCATAGCGTTGTAAAGAGAGTAAGGTTTATTATAACGTCATATAGCCGTTAATATATTTTAAACTAGATGATGCAAGTCACGATATTATTCATCTATACAACACAAAAAACATAAATACATAGAGAAACAGATATGTTCATACATAAATATATAGATGAAGATATATTAAATGTATATATATATATATAGAGAGAGAGAGAGGGAGAGAGGAAGAGAGAGAGAGAAAGAGGGAGAAAGAGAGAGGGGGAAGGGGGGAGGGAGATAGGTGTGGATTTAAATATATAGACGTATATTAAATAATAAAACTAAAGTAAAATCTAGTTATTTATTACAAATATATAATCCAAGATATTCAGATGAATGCCTAAATCAGCAAAGCTTTTTAAGGAAATACGAAATAATAGCCAATATAAGAAAAAAATTCTAACGGACTATTATCCAGAGAGATGTTCATAGTTCAAAGAAGTAAAAACGATTAAGAAACAAGAAAAAAAGACCCAGGACAGAGTGTGCGTTTGCTTCATGTTGATTAACATTAATAAATGTTTTTATTTTCAAGATAAAAAGCAGCAAACAACATCTACTTTTTTCTTTAAAATTCAAGAATTTAATATTAATTTGTTTATATTAATTCAAACTTCCACGAGGATTTATAGCGAATTTTTGTGTATTAAATGCTTGAGGGTAGTGTTCCTATTTACAATGCTTCTATACGGGACAGAGTTAGACACCAGGGTCGTTTTTTAATGTGGAGAAAACGAACAAAAATAAAAATTATCTCAGACGTGAAGGATTTCTCCTCCATTGACAGAAAACAAGAAATTGAAGTGCAGCATCTGAAGAACAAATACTACAATTTGAGGTATTTATTTGCTCCCCCACTGAGCAAATTAGGCACAACGCCGATTTTTAAAGTGAGGAGTGAAGGGGAGATGGGGACCAACTTCTCGGGTAGTAGGGGTGCTGGATAGTGACAATTGGTATGAAGGGTTGCCCCTACATTGACCAAGGTCTTATATGTAGGGTTGCCCCCATATATGGTCTTTGCTTCCAGTATCTGCCGGAACCGATGGTATTTATTTGCTCTCCCACCGAGTAAATAATGCACAAGCCCGATTTTTAATGTGAGGAGTGAAGAGAAAATGGGGACCAACTCCCCGGGGCGTACGGGAGCTGGATAGTGACAATTGGTATGAAGGGTTTCCCCTACATTGACCAAGGTCTTATAAGTGGGGTTGCCCCCACATATGGTCTTTGCTTGCAGTATCTGCCGGAACAGATACTACACTTTGAGGTATTTATTTGCTCCTCCACTGAGCAAATTAGGCACAAGGCCGGTTTTTAAAGTGAGGAGTGAAGGGGAAATGGGGACCAACTCCTCGGGGAGTAGGGGAGCTGGATAGTGACAATTGGTATGAAGACCTTGGTCAATATAAGACCTTGGTCAATGTAGGGGCAACCCTACATTGACCAAGGTCTTATATGTGAGGTTGACCCACATATGGTCTTTGCTTCCAGTATCTGCCGGAACAGATGGTATTTATTTTCTCCCCCACTGAGCAAATTAGGCACAAGCCCGATTTTTAATGTGAGAAGTGAGGGGGAAATGGGGACCAACTCCCCGGGGAGTAGGAGAGCTTGATAGTGAGGATTGGTATGAAGGGTTGCCCCTACATTGACCTAGGTCTTATAAGTGGAGTTGCCCACACATATGGTCTTTGCTAGCAGTATCTGCCGGAACAGATGGTGTTTATTTGCTCCCCCACCGAGCAAATTAGGCACAAGGCCGATTTTTAATGTGAGGAGTGAAGGGAGGGGGAAGGGAAAAAGGGGACCAGCTCCCGAGAGGTGGGAAATGGGAGCTGGTTAATGGTCAGGCATGTGGGGTTGCCCCCACATCTGGTCTTTGCTAGTCATAGCTAGTCATAGCTTGCAGCATCTGCCGGAACAGATACTACACTTTTATCCCGGCCCGAATGCCAATGCTTGAGGGAAGAGTTGTTTCGTTTCAATTAAAGATTTGTCTTGCGAATCGTTGACCTGACAACTTGGCAAGACATTTTTAACCAAAACAGTTTTGCATTACGATTTAGATTCCATGGGATATAAAAACTAGTAGAGATACAAAAACACTGAATATTTACCCGTGGTCAGGTCTCCCTATACCAAGTGTACATAATATGACTTTAAGTGTTCTTTTCCGGCAGTCGATTTATTTAAGTAATGGTGTTTATTGTGCATATGCGTGTTAACTATTTGTGTCTATCGGGCTTTGTAGTTACTGGCCCTACAAGGCAATTGGTGTGCGAGTCAGCAGAAGAACATTATTGACGGTAGGTAAAGCTATGAGAGACCTGGCCATTTTACGTTGTCTGCACGTGTCAGGCGATTGTCATTATAAATAGACGTGAGAAGATAATTCAACTCGATTCACAGCAAGGCCATTATGAAATAGCTCCAAGTTCTCATTGCGACTAAAAGAAGACAAACAAAATAAAAGAATGTAAAAGAGAGTACGCATTTAAAGGCGAGCAAATCAAATGAGAAAACCGGAGTGAAAAAGAAGGCGAGTAAGAGAATTAAAGGACGGGGCAGCAAATAACTTTGAATGGACATACGTGCACAAATTTTAACAATGTGTAAAGGAATAATTTCATAAAGGCAGCTCTTATCCGGAAAACCCTGAGGTTATTTGCCCTTCCCGGATGTAATAGGTTCTAACGCCTATATCCATCTCGAATTAGAGAACTTGACACGCAAAGGGATATATTCGAGTTTGATTTCAAGCAGGAAAAATTATGCGAATAGCCATGGAAATTCGGGAAAGGTTAATAGCAATGACATTTTGAATTTGTGTTAACAACATTGGGCAATCAGTAAACGTAACCTCATAAGAAAGATAACAGAAACACATAGCATAACACACATATATTACCCCCCTATATATATATATATATATATATATATATATATATATATATATATATATAT
>NC_136489.1:14825514-14910514 GCF_053919585.1 Euprymna scolopes | reverse complement strand
TTCTCACACCATTCAAACACCCCCTGTAATAATTAACACATAATCTCAATCAATAAATTACATAAAAAACACTCATTTCATTCCTGTTACAAACTTATATTTAAATTTCAACAGATATATCTTTTTCCCAATAAGAATATAAACTTGCGTTCATAGTTTTAAAATTAAATTAACGACTCTATGACGTCACTAAAATTTCCTTCTCTTTAACAGCGCCAACCCCCTCCTTCCTTTTTGAATTTCCAACATCAATTTTTCCGTTTCTCTTAAATAGAACTGCGTCACTCTGTGCACGTGAAACTTGTTCAAATAATTTTTACTGGTATATTTTTTGGTTTCTTAATCTCATTCACCCAGAGGAAGTCTCGAAATAAAGACGAAACGTTGGTGAACACATAATACGGTTTGTTCCTTTTTTATTTTCTCTATTTTGTCGGAATACTATTTCCATTATTTTCATCATTCTGTTAAAATGGAACACCGAACTTTTAAGCAAAAATTGCGGCAATACAAAAAAAAATTCTAATCGCTGCCAACTCTCACAACAACAGGAGAACTTTTTTGCTCAAATGTATACAAGAAAAAATTATACCCAAAAGTACATTTAAATATTTGAAATATTCGCACCATATTTTCCCGGATTACATTGAAAAATATTTAGTTGCTTCAGCGGATCTTTTAAAACAACAAAGTTCTCATTTATTCCATGAAGCCCGGACATTAGCTAACGACTTACTACAGAACTACACCATGACACACAATTTTTTCTTAAATATAAACAAATCAATTCAAAGATTCAGCACCCGCCATTGTCACAAACTGGATACTAAACTTACAAAATTAATTTCCGACAGCAAATGGAGAACTATAGGACGCCCGGATCTAATACAAAATCTTTCTACTAAAGTACTCTCAAACACTGAAATTGAAGCCCTTAGTTTCGGACTAAAATTCGCAACTGGCATACATTCAAATATTACCACCGACGCAATTTTGAAGAATTACAAACATGAAGATACGGATTTTCTAAAAGGTTTCATACAGGGTGTTATTTCTGTTGCAGTTACTCATCCATATAAACTGTACTTCCTAAGAGATACATAGATGCTTTGAAACACCTAGCGAATAACAAGAACTTGATTATATCACCAGCTGATAAAGGTGGTGGTATAGTATTAATGGAAAAAGATGAATACATGGAAAAAATTTCCACATTGTTGGCAGACAGCAACACTTACACCAAAACTGATTTAAAGACAGTAAATCGAAGTGTTGAGAATTTCAACCAATCTTATAAAAAACTTATAAAATACAACAAAACTTGGATGTCATACATTGAATACCACCCCAATGTTCCATCACTATATGGCCTGCCAAAAATTCACAAACCAGACATCCCTATGCGCCCTATAATATCCGGCATCGGTAGTGCCACACACAAAATTGCACGTGCCATATCCAACGTTTTGACTCCACTACTGGGCACTATCAGCACCTCCCACATAAAGAACTCCGGAGATTTACTGAACAAAATAAAAAACATTAACGTGCAAAACAAAACTATTCACAGCTTAGATATAACATCATTATATACTAATGTCCCCATTAAAAAATGCTTGAATCTACTCCTTAAACATTTAAAAAAATCTAATATTAGCTTACTTTTTCCTCCCGACACTCTTATAAAAATCATTAGACTTATAACTAACATGACTTACTTTCATTTCAATAACAATTTCTATAAACAAAATTTTGGTCTTCCTATGGGTAACCCTCTTAGTGGAGTATTAGCTTGGCTTTTCTTAGAATTCCTAGAATCTGGTCCTTTCAAATTCAGATTACCTCCAAACACAGAGTATTTCAGATACATTGACGACATCTTAATTTTTCTTCCTGAAAATACGCGCATAAATATCATTACAGACAAATTAAACTCAGTCGAACCTTCCATAAAGTTTACCTATGAAACAGAAAACAATAACTCATTACCTTTTCTTGACATACTTATAATAAAATCTAATAATAAACTATCCTTCAAAGTTCACCGCAAAACTACACACAAAAACGATTACATACATTTCTACTCACACCATAACAATAAAATAAAAACAGGGATGATAATTGGTTTCTTCTTACGCGCTTTCAGAATTTGCAGTCCTGAATATCTGGACGAAGAATTCAAATACCTTACAAACATTTTGAAAACCTTGCAATATCCGACATATTTCATATTGAATGCTAAGAGAAAAGCCACACAAATATTTTCCAGAATAAATAATAATAAAAAATCATAGACACCAGACCTTTCTCTCATAAACAGACATCTTCTTTTACCTACACACACCAATAATACAATAATTTATAACACACTAAACAAACTAAAAATTCCTATCGTACAAACCACATCACTAACCATAAGACATATATTAAAAACCACGAAACATCTCTATAACAAACCAGTTTCCGATGGAGGTATATATACTATTCCTTGCCATAATTGCCATCATAAATACGTTGGTGAAACTCAGCGTAAATTGGAAAAAAGGCTCAATGAACACAAAAGAGATATAAAAAATAGCAATTCTCTAAGTGCATTATTCTCTCATTCATTGCAACATAACCACACCTTTGATTTTAAACAAGCAAAAGTAGTTAAATTTATTTCAAATAAACCGCGCCGGAGACTCCTTGAATCTGCGCTTATCGCAATTTCAAGCACTATTAAACAACGTGGAGGTTTCTATAACATAGCGCCATTAATAAGTAAACTGTTATTAAAAGAACATTATTTAACTGTGGACACAGGTTAACTTTCTCACACCATTCAAACACCCCCTGTAATAATTAACACATAATCTCAATCAATAAATTACATAAAAAACACTCATTTCATTCCTGTTACAAACTTATATTTAAATTTCAACAGATATATCTTTTTCCCAATAAGAATATAAACTTGCGTTCATAGTTTTAAAATTAAATTAACGACTCTATGACGTCACTAAAATTTCCTTCTCTTTAACAGCGCCAGCCCCCCTTCCTTTTTGAATTTCCAACATCAATTTTTCCGTTTCTCTTAAATAGAACTGCGCCACACTGTGCACGTGAAACTTGTTCAAATATTTTGTACTGGTATATTTTTTGGTTTCTTAATCTCATTCACCCAGAGGAAGTCTCGAAATAAAGACGAAACGTTGGTGAACACATAATACGGTTTGTTCTTTTTTTATTTTCTCTCTCTCTATATATATATGTGTGTGTGTATGTGTGTGTGTATGTGTGTGTATTTACAAAAGGAGAGGGAGGATGAAAGATAGATTTATAATAGCATATATTAAATCTATATAGTCCAGATTTATTCACACGACGTATAATGTCGATTGCAAATGAGTATCTCCATATTGAGCCCTTATATATAGATTAACATGGATACATTTAAAGAATTGTTTTATTAATACTTTATTTAATTATATATTTATCCCCGAAGATAAAACATGGTTATTGCAATGGTTATCGGAAAAAAATATTTATGGTAAACAAAATAGCTAGGCAGTATGTTTGATATACGTGGTTTTAGACTAATTCAAATAGAATTGTGATTGTTAACGATTTGCTGCAAAATTTTTTAATGTAGTAATATTAATTATGTTGTTTTTTTTTTTACATTTTGGCTTAGACTTATGTACTGATGATAAAATCTGGTACTAATGACATTTTTTCTGTACATATTGAATTATTTTGAGCGGGCTTATATGATGACTTTTTAATGTATTTACCTTGCACCTTAAACACGCACACACACGCTCTCATACATACATACATACATACATACATACATATATATATATATATATATATATATATATATATATATACAAGTACACACACACAAATACACACACACACATATATATATAGAGAGAGAGAAAGAGAGAGGGAGAGGGAGAGGGGAGAGAGAGTGGTTTAACACCTTTTTTCTATTAATATTTTTTAATTTCTATGAGTTATAACAACGAGTGAAAATAATTGAATTTTACTTTGAAAATTAGCGGTCAATTGTTGTAACGCAATGATCTTATAATGAAAAAGATGATCTTGTTGAAACGCAATGATCTAACGCTATTTCAATGTTCGACATCCTCCTAGTAGGTATGTAATAGTGGACTTAGTTACGTGTTTTTGAGAGCAGGGTTCTGTAAATGATAGGCCTAGATTTGGACGAGGTTTTTCAGTATGTACACCTGAAGATATTCACGATGTGAGGAGTTAGTATTGAGGAGAACCAAACTACATCTACTCAGAGTAATTCCCAAGAACTTGCAGTGATCTACAGCACAAACAAAGGCATGTATCTTTAGACGTTTCTATGAGTGCAATAGTTATCACCACCACAATTTCAGAATCGAGGAAATTTCGCTGTAAGGATTCGGGAGACCGCAACAAATAACAATTAATTTATTCACAATTTTATCAGGAGAGATGAGGCTCGTTTCCATTTGAATGGGTATGTCAATAAGAAGAATTCCAGATTCTGGGGCACCGAAAATCAATGCCAAGTTAATGCGAGAATAATACACCTGGTTAGTAATCTGAGAAAGTGTTATAAGCTCGTTCTTTTTTGAAGAAGCGAATGAAAATGTTGTAACTGTGACCGATATGCTATATAGAAATGTATGAATTTAGTTCAATGTCAATTTGCAGACATTAGTGGCAACAAGATATATATATATATATATATATATATATATATATATATATATATATATATATATATATATACAACTAAGGCAACAATGCAATTGTTCACAGTGATGTTTCAGGATCGAAAAATCTCTCGAAATTCCAATTTGTAATGACCTCCATCTTCACTTGATTTCCCAGCACCAGACTTTGGCGTTTAAGATAGCTTAAAGATAAAGTTTATACAAATAACACTCATACCATCCCAGAACTTAAGGCAAACATATGATAGGGAATTATTTCCCTACAACGCCCGATGTTAAGAACTGCCATGGAGAATAACTTAGAAAGAGTTCGACTTTGCGTAGCTAATAATGGAGCTTACTTAAGAGACATTAGCTTTTGTAATGAAGTCAGAAGAAATTCCTACACTCAACTGTATAATAAAAAATACGTAATTAAATACAATCATTTAAGGAAACACTGTTCATTTGCAAACAATAAACTGCCTTATATATATATATATATATATATATATATATATATATATATATATATATATATATATCCTAAATAGAATAAAAAATAGAATAAAAAATATGGACATGCAAAATAAAACCATGCATAGTTTAGACATAATTTCCCTGTACACCAATATTCCAATCAAAAAATGCCTTAATCTACTCCACAAGCACTTAATCAAAATTAAAGCCGACCTACCTTTTTCCTCAGATACACTAATACAAATTATAAAACTCATCACTGATAGAACCTACTTTCAATTTAATAATTCTTACTATAGACAGAAATTTGGACTCCCTATGGGTAACCCCCTTAGTGGTGTACAAGCCTGCTTATTCTTAGAATTCTTAGAAACCAACTCTTTTAAACACAGACTTCCTAAAAACTCCACATATTTTAGATATATAGATGACATTCTTATTTTTCTCCCTAAAAACACACAAATAGAACAAATTAGAAATAAATAAAATTCAGTGGAACCATCTATAAATTTTACACATGAATCCGAACAAGACCACTCCCTAGCTTTTCTAGACATATTCCTCATCAGATCAGAAACTGATCTGAGTTTCAAAGTACATAGAAAGACCACACACAAAAACGACTATATTCATTACTACTCACACCACAATGATAAAATAAAGACGGGCATGATTATAGGTTTTTTCTTACGTGCCTTTAGAATATGCAGTCTCCAATATCTTAATGATGAATTTCAATATATTACGAATGTTTTAAGAAAACTACAGTATCCATCCTATTTCATTTCTTACGCAAAGAAAAAAGCTACGAAAATACACTATAACATAAACACACAGAAAAATAAAACAGATACCTCACTATTAAACAGACATCTTTTCATTCCCACCCACACCAAAAATACAAAAATCTACGACACTCTTAATAGACTTGGTTTTCACCTGATACAAACAACTTCCTAAACCATAAAACAGACATTAAAAACTACCAAGCACTCTCCCAAAACCCTCACATCCGATGCCAGTATATATTCCATCCCATGTAACAACTGTCAACAAGCGTACATAGGTGAAACACAACGAAAATTGAAATTAAGACTTAACGAGCACAGAAGAGATATGAGGAATGGTAACGCCCTAAATGCACTCTTTTGCCATTGTGCAGAACACGATCACTCATTTAATTTAGATCAAGCGAAAATTATTAAATACGTGATAGATAGAGCTAAAAGAAGACTTTTAGAATCAGCACTAATTTTGAATACTAATACTATTACGCAAAGAAAAGGCTTCTACCATTTAACCCCTAGCATAGGGAAAATAATAATCAAAGAGCAAGGTATCAGGGTGGATCCTGGCTAGCCGTTTTTCTTTGAATGTTTCAGGAAAATGAGTAGTTTCGCAGAAGAAAAGACAAAAAAAATGTGCATATTTATTTTAAATGCATTTTAAAATTGTATATATAGACATCAAACAACCTTCCCATACGCACACATATTCGTCCTTTCCCGACATGGGTTGGATTTTAAAAAACTGTCTTTTTTCGCACGATCTATGACTTTTTCTTTTATCACATTTTTATTTCAATTATCCTGAAGATGTCCTCTGAGACAAGGACGAAACGTTGATTTTTTAATAATTTCATTCGGTTTTTTCTATTTTTTCTTTAAACATATATATATATATATATATATGTATATATATGTGTGTGTATCTGTGTGTGCGTTCGTGTGTGTATGTGTGTGTATGAGTGTATGTACTAGCAGTTACGCCCTATGTACTGTTCATAAGGTTATGCGCATACGTATGTATTAAAAAGTGTGAATATGTAAAGTAATACCTTTCTGTATAATAGTCTTCATCAACTAACATAGACAAAAAGACAGACATTTTCACTTTTATAGATATATAGATAGATAGATAGATAAATTGGGATTTAAACGTATTTAAAAGAAATGACTCGTGCACCACCACCGAGAATCGGAACCAAAACGTTCAGTTCACGATTTATTTTGCCTCTGTCGTCAATGCCTAGGCTATGAAAACATGTTTACTGCAACGCTAAAAAGATGAACCAATATCTACTACGTTATGTATTCGTAATGCGGGCGTTCGACCTTCACCTGCCAAATTTATTTTTTTTTTAATTTTCACACTTTTTTGCAAATTTAATTTTTTTTAATTTTCACACTTTTGCACCGATTTCTCCAGTCTAAAACCCAAATATAAAATTTTTCATGAATTTAAATACCTTATATATGAAGTTTCATGTATGTAGACAAAAAACTCTAGCAGGAGTTTGGGAGGTAAAATTTGTCAAACAAAAATATATACGTACATAAATATATATGGAAACAATTTTTTGTTTACTATAAACTTTTTTTCGCAAATATTACGTAGGTATAAATCATGTAGAATATCTGCATAAATACAATTACACTTAATAGTTAAGTAAAGATCATTATCCCATTGGAAAACCGAAGCAACTAATAGGGAATTCATTAAAATGAATGTTTAAAAGGATATGCAAATTAGCTAGACCCTTTGCTAGTGAATGCAATTCCACAATCCATCTATATATATAAAAGCGAAAATGTGTGTATGTATGTATGTATGTGTGTTTGTGTGTCCGCTAAAAACTTTCAACAGACGGACCAAAAGTTCACAAACCTGGTATCTCCGGATGACAAATATCAAATTTTTGTCCCATTAGGACCAATCTAAGGGTGTTAGATGGTTGTTTTTCTGCAGTGGGGGGGGGCAAAAAGTGACATTTTTTTCGTTTTTCCTATGTATTTAAGTAGTAACAATGTGATAATCTAATGATATTTATATGTAATTGAAAAAACGCTTAGTCGTGGCACGTTACGTGACGTATCCACTCAGTAATGGCGATGTATGAATTCAATGTTTTTATTAACAGATTCTTATCGGCAAAAAATGCGAAGTACAATACAAATAAAAATATTAATTTATACCTTATGACAACTTTACCAAAGTTATTAGCAGGTTAAAAATAGTTAGATACGATAGTTAAACTAAACATTACGTGCAAAACATTCCAGAACATAAAAAAATACGCTTATTAAATAATTAGGTTTGAGCTAAAATTATTTGTGTTATTTTCCTACGGCCGTTTTCTTTTCATCTTTGTTTATGAAAAATCGAGAAAGAGAGAGAGAGAGAGGGGGAGAAAGAGAAAGACAGAGGTTTAGAAAGGAAATGAGAATCCTTTTACTATGTTTTAAGACTTTCCAGCCAAAGACCAAGTAAAAAAATAGATGCGTATTATAAAGGCAGCTCTGTATGATATTATTCGATGCCTTTCTCCTTCTTTGTGCTTATCAATGATTTTTGACGAATGTCTATTGACAATCTTTTAATTTGAGGCATTTGTTTATAAATGAACTGGTTGACTTTGAAGGAGTGAGCCCAAACTGTAAGAATTTTATAAAATTATTTTAATATAAAGCTCTCTGATTGGTCAGTGATAACTCGTTTGCAGTATTGCAACACGCTGAACAAAACTCATTTAAATTTATTTCAGAAAAATATTTTTTTAAAAATGTATCTAATATATTGCGAAAAAAATTTTTTTTTAAAGTGTATCCAATATATTGCGTTTGATAATTCATATTTCTCCTTAAATATAAACTTTCTAAAATTTTATTTTGTAATTACTACTCAAAATATAATTTAGAATAGTAATAGGAATATACTGACCAAATTTTAGGTAAAATCTTGAACTCTAATTAATGTTATGAAGAGAAATGTAATGTATCCAATACTTTTGCGTGGCCCTGTATATGTATATATATATATATATATATATATATATATATATATATATATATATATATATATATATATATATACAGGACCACGCAAAAGTATATATATATATATATATATATATATATATATATATATATATACTTGCAAAAGTACCCGTCGTTGACTGGATTCCAAAACAGCCTACAGAAAATGGACTCTGATTTATTAAAGTATGATAAGTTATGAAAAGGAAGGGTTGTAAATTTGGGTTGAATTCTGGCGTATCAAAACAAAAGAAAATATGATGAAAGAAAAAATAAAATAGATAAACACCATCATTTATTATACCATACCTGTTCACACGTAAACACTTATCACAATATTTTGTGGATCTATATTGAAAAAAAAACCTTGTTAAACTTTGTGACATATTTCCATTCCATGGAGGTCAGGCGCGAACGATCACCCCATAATATTATTATACCATATTTCTTCAAACTGAAACATAATTATCAAAGTTTACTTACACAGATAGATATGAAAAGTCTTTATTAAAGTTTGTGCCTAATTCCATTCTATGGAGGCCAGGCGCGATCGCAGACACCACAATTTTATCATACAATCCCTATTTAAGTTTACACATACTTATCAAAGTATTCTTATGTACATCTATATCAAAAACACTTGTAAACGTTTTTTTTTTATTTTTAATGTTTTTATTTCCATACTTTGTGGACCACGTGCGAACGCAGACCCCACAATTTTAATGAACCAGCGTTCTGCCAGATCAAACATACTCATTCCTGTGCCCCGATACATCTTCTATCATTATATGTAATCAGATATTTTTTTAATAGTTAACCATATAGGAGCCTAATCGTGACCAGACACACACACACACACACACACACACAGACATTCAGCTTTATATATATATATATATATATATATATATATATATATATATATATATATATATATATATATATATATATATCAGTTCAGTATTGTAGTTATACATTTTTAATACAAAAACAAACAATATTGAACACACTGATATTTTCGTCGATGATGGAGTGTACCTTTTTTATTAACAAAATAGAAGATTAGAGAATCACATGAATGAGGTGATTATATGTTCCGTTTCGTCCAAAACTGACAGTATCATATTGTAAAATGTGCACTATCGCCCAACAACAACAAAATACACGGCAGCAATATACATAACAAACATAATACCGTTTTATTGAACATGGTCCCATAAGTTTTAATATGTCCTACTCCTCGAAATACGTAAAAAAAGTTCACATAAAATTGTTCATTCATAAAATATGAAAAGAAAATAATTTTCTACTGACAAATTAATAAAATTTCTGTAGATATATCGCATAATAAATATAATAAACTAGATGATATGTTCTGTTTACATTGCTGCCTGAAAGCAGATTCAAACCTTTTCATCGAAAATGAGGATAGAAAAAACATACGGAGAGCAACGTCAACTCAAAAAATATTGAGGCCGAACTTTTTACTTGTGTTTTATATTTGAAAATATTACTAACTGAGACATTTAAAAAATTCTATTTTAATTCAACATTAAATCATGAAAAATTGCCTTAAACGAGTGCAACGGGGACTTCCTTAATCTATAGGCTTCATTCTCGACATTTCATTTACAGTCTCTAACTCACGAAAGAGACATTGCTCATCTTTTTCTATTACGTATATCTTTTTTTATACAAGGGGTCATCACTTATCAAGGTCCGGAAGCCACTCGAGGTTAATGGTTATTACATGTACACTAATCAATGTGAAAGTATCATAGCAATCGTTAGTATTGGAGATTTGATAAAATGTCTTACTTAAGGGGGCGATCTTCAGGAATTTATTTATGTTGGACTTGAAGACATCCAAGTTTTAGTCAGGTGGAAAACAGGCAAACGGAAGAGAGTTCCACGGTTCCAGCTTTCATATATCTTTTTTTTAATGGTAGGTCCTCTACATCACTAATCTATGTTTAACGGTATACAATATTGCAAGCGACTACCCGTCCATCTGTTAGATTATCACTGGGCAACATTAGGTTGCCTTGCTCGTAGTAGATTCTAAAAATCGACAATTTTTATTATTAAAAAATAAAATGATAGCTAATGAACATTATTATTGTTTTGTTAACTGTTATGTAGAGAAAGGTATGCAGAGAGAATGTTTTGGAAAACGAAATGTTTAGTGAAATTTTTAGGTTAACTAAGAAATAGGTGTTTATAAAGTCACATGTGAAATAATGTGAGTTGAAAAATATATTCTTTTTCGGCAACCTTTGTTTTTTAGAGTGTTTTTTTTTCAAGTTTTAGACTTATTCAGACTATTGCCATTTCTTACCTCCCTTCTGTTTAAGCTATTCTGACCCTCTGTTTGTATATCTTTAAACTAATCCTTGCTATGACGTAATTCAATTCACATCATTTAACATCATTATTTTCGAAAACGTCGATATTATTTAAAATATATTTAGAATACCCTGACTATTGATTTCATTTAGGATGTTGCAGGGCTTCTGTTGCTGTAACCCATGCATTCACCGTGTGCGCCTTGTGGAGTCTCGGTATATTTACATAGAAATCGGGGGTTTATACCTAACTTAGAACCGAATCTTTTAATCCAAATTAATCAAACTTTTTATCTGTAGAATTGAAATACTTTTCCTTGATGAACCCAGCATAGTCGTCTCCAAACCCAATATTTAGTTAATAAGCCGTTATCTTAAATAATCACTGAATGTTTTCAAGCATCTTATAATATTGTTCAACCTACATATAATTAATCAATTTACACTACATGAATGATATCAAGATATCAAAAACTCTTTTTTTTTTAACAAAATAGCTTAAACATAAAACAGAGGATATGACGTAAACTCACCAACAATCCTAAATATCATGAATAAATATTAGAGATTTAATGAATAGAAAACATAAATATATTTTTTCAAATGTACCTGATTCGGTACTCAATAACCCGAATAAGATTAATATGCCCTACACATAACTAGTCTACGTTTACTTGATAATCCCATCTATAGAAATATGGTTGCATCATTCTGTCGCTCCAGAAAGTATCTCACTTCTTACGTAATCCTCTTTCATCATCCAAGCCAAATGTATTCCTGTCTCTGTATCTGATGAGATGCTGTTCAGAACACCCTACTTATTTTGGCAGTGTAGAAAACGAGCTTCCTCATCTAATAGACGTTATCGCTTTCTCTTTTCTTAAACTAATTACGTGTCTGGCAGTAAAAAGAAAAAGAAATCATCTTTCTAATATTATTGCTAAAAATTGACAAATAAAGATGTATTATTCTCTTGTGATGGGCTGCTAAGTGGGGTTCTGTACTTTAAAATGACTCTACGGTCCACACACAAATAAAAAAAGCAACCTTCTGCTCTACTACTCAACGGAAAACAATGATTTTTTTTCATTTTTAAAGTTTAGTGTCCTTTTGCTCAATACATAATTTAAGGACATTTGTCTTCGGACCACTTATAAAATCAAATAGATTACCGAGCAGAAAAAAAGCTTTAGTCGATGTAACCTCCCACCTTCTTAAGGTGGATATTGTTGAATTCAACAAGATACACATGAAGAAGGCCGGATGTTAAACCGACTGAAACCTTGTGAAAATGACATTCAAGATAAGAACAGTAGTCTGATCAATCCAAATAATACGAACAACGAATCATCAGCTCAAAAATTCAGAAACTTCGCAAAAAAGTTTTGTTTTTATCAATATTTTAGGTCATGTATCAGAAACTTTGAGAACCACATTCTGTGATTGTCAACCATATTTTCGCCATGTGCATTTTAAATAGGTTAGATAGCGTTTGAATATTACGTCTTCAACTTCAAAAATAAAATGCTATGGAACAAAATACAGCACGGCTGCTTACAACCTGACTACGATATTGTCGTTTTCAAGTCCAATGTGAACAAATTTTTGTTCAGCAGTCCGGATTCCGCCAAACTTCCACCAGCGTTACTGACTATCACATTGTTGTCTCACCGGCCACCTGACATTAATTAATCCTTGTCATCGATTGATTTTTGGCTGTTGATAACTGTGTACTCTTAGTCCAAAAACATATTATTCGAGTTTGAATAGCAGTTAGTCATTAGTATAACTAATAAATTTGCGGACGGCCTATTAGCATCCAATTTGTTGTTTCCTTATCGTATTCCTAATTCTTCTCTCTTAATGGTTCGTGATAGCTCTTCTCCCTTACACACAGACGTGCACCTGCAGTGTATGATGGACATTCGATTATCATGTCTCTAAGCCAACGAAATGACAGAGTGTTTGGTAACCCGAGAAGCTAGGTTTAAAGATAGCGTGAACGAATTGAACATTCGGGGTGCGTTCAATTGTGATGGCGATTGTGTCCGTATTTTTTAGCGTTTGCATTTTAAGCTGGTTTAATCTTGATGAGGTCGGGCTGAAATACGAGAGGACCCATTTGCAGGATCGAAGAAAATACGGGTTAGAGGCATGACACTAAAACGTTTGACAAGGCAAAAATGGTTGGATAAAATCTAGAAACATAAAAAGCAAATATAACAATCAAAATAACCATAAAAATACTTGGTGAGTAATCAGTCTATTTCACATTTCTAAATTTTCCGTGAACTTTTGAACCAGGTTAAGGAAAGCATTTGCCCCCCTCCCTCACTTGCTTTCCCACACAGTAAAACATAACGTCTGTATGAGAAAATTACAGCTCCCCGAAAGTGTGCACCTTTTATTAGGGCATTTTGTTTTAAATGTCTCATTCATATGATATAAATGCGAGAGTGCCTCAGGGATCTATCCTTGGAGCTCTATTATTCCTAATATTCAGAAATTACCCCCCTGAAAAAATTGTCTTTGAGATGGGTATATATGCTGATGACACCACGCTCTGTACCAGACACGGCAGGAAAACAAATGAACACATATCTAAAGAAATGACAGAAACACTAGAGGATGACATCCAATCTGTAGTGGAATGGGGACAAAAATGGATATTCGCATTCAATGCTGCCAAGACTAATCTTGTTTACTTCGATAACTAAAAGAATCCTTATCTACCACCAATAGCAATGGCCAAAGGCTCTTTACGTGAAAGTGCATCTTTTAAACTCCTCAGTCTAACGTTCACAGAAAACATGAGTTGGAACAATTACATTGAGAATATTGCCAGGATCGCTGCAAAAAGCTAGGTTCTCTCTACCGTGCTAGAAAGCTACTAACGCCCAAAAGTATCCTGTACCTCTATAAGGACACCATTCGCCCATGTATAGAGTATTGTTGTAATATTTGGCCCGTGCATCTGCTACTAGTCTCTCACTCCTAGAAAGGTTCAAAAGAGAGTCGCCAACCTGATACGTCCTGAACTGGCATCCAAGCTTAAGCCTCTGTCCCATCGACGAAATGTAGAATCCCTCTGCCTGTTCTACAAGTACTTTAACGTTGAATGTTCCGACGAACTGCAAGCACTTGTAATCCCCTCTACGTAAATACCCCCGACAAACCCGACAAGCAGCAAAATCCTACCCCTTCAAAGTAGAGATCCCTAGATGTAGGAGAACCTTCTACTCCAGTAGTTTCTTACCCAGAACTGCTAGACTTTGGAATTTCCTTCAGGGTTCCTGCTTTCCCAACTGTATTAACATGCCGAAGTTCAAGTGTAACGTGAACCGACCTCTTGTTGCCCAACTCCCCACATAGTACCACTGTAGTTTTTATCCCTAATAGTAGCCCCCTGCATCAAAGTGGCAATGTGCCTTGTTTGGGGTGAAAATGTAATAAAAAAAAATTCCAAAAATATTTTTTCTTTTTACTGGTGGAGAACATAAAATGAGAAGTGTTGTATCAAAGGAAATGGTACATTTTGCTGCTTTGAACCTATTTTTCATTTTCAGAAATATCATGATTGGACCAGTTGAAACACATTATACATTTTTATTAATACACGCTTGTAATTTGTTTTCAATGCTTTTCATTTAATTTTTAATTAATTTTCTTATTTGATTTTTTATTTGCTTTTTTATTTGTATATATTCTTGTTTATTTTTATTATTTGTTTTTTATTTGTATATATTCTTGTTTATTTTTATTATTTTTTTTTTATTTGTATATATTCTTGTTTATTTTTATTATTTGTTTTTTATTTGTATATATTCTTGTTTATTTTTATTATTTGTTTTTTATTTGTATATATTCTTGTTTATTTTTATTATTTGTTTTTTATTTGTATATATTCTTGTTTATTTTTATTATTTGTTTTTTTATTTGTATATATTCTTGTTTATTTTTATTATTTGTTTTTTTATTTGTATATATTCTTGTTTATTTTTATTATTTGTTTTTTTTATTTGTATATATTCTTGTTTATTTTTATTATTTGTATTTTTATTTGTATATATTCTTGTTTATTTTTATTATTTGTTTTTTATTTGTATATATACTTGTTTATTTTTATTATTTGTTTTTTTATTTGTATATATTCTTGTTTATTTTTATTATTTGTTTTTAATTTGTATATATTCTTGTTTATTTTTATTATTTGTTTTTTATTTGTATATATTCTTGTTTATTTTTATTATTTGTTTTTTATTTGTATATATTCTTGTTTATTTTTATTATTTGTTTTTTTATTTGTATATATTCTTGTTTATTTTTATTATTTGTTTTTTTATTTGTATATATTCTTGTTTATTTTTATTTTTTGTTTTTTTATTTGTATATATTCTTGTTTATTTTTATTATTTGTTTTTTTATTTGTATATATTCTTGTTTATTTTTATTATGTGTTTTTTGATTAGTATATATTCTTGTTTATTTTTATTATTTGCTTTTTTTTTGTATATATTCTTGTTTATTTTTTTATTTGTTTTTTTTATTTGTATATATTCTTGTTTATTTTTATTAATGTTTTTTTATTTGTATATATTCTTGTTTATTTTTATTATTTGTTTTTTTATTTGTATATATTCTTGTTTATTTTTTTTATTTGTTTTTTTTATTTGTATATATTCTTGTTTATTTTTTTATTTGTTTTTTATTTGTATATATTCTTGTTTATTTTTATTATTTGCTTTTTTATTTGTATATATTCTTGTTTATTTTTATTATTTGTTTTTATGTATATATTCTTGTTTATTTTTATTATTTGTTTTTTTATTTGTATATATTCTTGTTTATTTTTATTATTTGTTTTTTTTTATTTGTATATATTCTTGTTTATTTTTATTATTTGTTTTTTATTTGTATATATTCTTGTTTATTTTTATTATTTGCTTTTTTTATTTGTATATATTCTTGTTTATTTTTATTATTTGCTTTTTTTATTTGTATATATTCTTGTTTATTTTTATTATTTGCTTTTTTATTTGTATATATTCTTGTTTATTTTTATTATTTGTTTTTTTATTTGTATATATTCTTGTTTATTTTTATTATTTGTTTTTTTATTTGTATATATTCTTGTTTAATTTTATTATTTGTTTTTTATTTGTATATATTCTTGTTTATTTTTTTATTTGTTTATGTATTTGTATACAATCTTGTTTATTTTTTTATTTGTTTTTTTATTTGTATATATTCTTGTTTATTTGTATTATTTGCTTTTTTATTTGTATATATTCTTGTTTATTTTTTTTATTCGTTTTTTTATTTGTATATATTCTTGTTTATTTTTATTATTTGTTTTTTTATTTGTATATATTCTTGTTTATTTTTATTATTTGTTTTTTTATTTGTATATATTCTTGTTTATTTTTATTATTTGTATTTTTATTTGTATATATTCTTGTTTATTTTTATTATTTGTTTTTTTATTTGTATATATTCTTGTTTATTTTTTATTATTTTTTTTATTTGTATATATTCTTGTTTATTTTTATTATTTGTTTTTTTATTTGTATATATTCTTGTTTTTTTTTATTATTTGTTTTTTATTTGTATATATTCTTGTTTATTTTTATTATTTGTTTTTTTATTTGGGTATATTCTTGTTTATTTTTATTATTTGATTTTTTATTTGTATATATTCTTGTTTATTTTTATTATTTGTTTTTTATTTGTATATATTCTTGTTTATTTTTATTATTTGTTTTTTATTTGTATATATTCTTGTTTATTTTTATTATTTGTTTTTTATTTGTATATATTCTTGTTTATTTTAATTATTTGTTTTTTATTTGTATATATTCTTGTTTATTTTTATGATTTGTTTTGTTTATTTGTATATACTCTTGTTTATTTTTATTATTTGTTTTTTATTTGTATATATTCTTGTTTATTTTTTTATTTGTTTTTGTATTTGTATATATTCTTGTTTATTTTTATTATTTGTATTTTTTTGTATATATTCTTGTTTATTTTTATAATTTGTTTTTTTATTTGTATATATTCTTATTTATTTTTATTATTTGTATTTTTATTTGTATATATGCTTGTTTATTTTTTCATTTGTTTTTGTATTTGTATATATTCTTGTTTATTTTTTTATTTGTTTTTTTATTTGTATATATTCTTGTTTATTTGTATTATTTGCTGTTTTATTTGTATATATTCTTGTTTATTTTTTTTATTCGTTTTTTTTATTTGTATATATTCTTGTTTATTTTTATTATTTGTTTTTTTATTTGTATATATTTTTGTTTATTTTGTTTATTTGTTTTTTTATTTGTATATATTCTTGTTTATTTTTATTATTTGCTTTTTTACTTGTATATATTCTTGTTTATTTTTATTATTTGTTTTTTTATTTGTATATATTTTTGTTTATTTTTATTATTTGTTTTTTATTCGTATATATTCTTGTTTATTTTTATTATTTGTTCTGTTATTTGGGTATATTCTTGTTTATTTTTATTATTTGATGTTTTATTTGTATTTATTCTTGTTTATTTTTATTATTTGTTTTTTATTTGTATATATTCTTGTTTATTTTTATTATTGTTTTTTTTTTATTTGTATATATTCTTGTTTATTTTTATTATTTGTTTTTTATTTGTATATATTCTTGTTTATTTTTATTATTTGTTTTTTATTTGTATATATTCTTGTTTATTTTTATTATTTGTTTTTTATTTGTATATATTCTTGTTTATTTTTATGATTTGTTTTGTTTATTTGTATATACTCTTGTTTATTTTTATTATTTGTTTTTTATTTGTATATACTCTTGTTTATTTTTATTATTTGTTTTTTATTTGTATATACTCTTGTTTATTTTTATTATTTGTTTTTTTATTTGTATATATTCTTGGTTATTTTTATTATTTGTTTTTTATTTGTATATATTCTTGTTTATTTTTATTATTTGTTTTTTATTTGTATGTATTCTTGTTTATTTCTTTTATTTGTTTTTTATTTGTATATATTCTTGTTTATTTATATTATTTGTTTTTTTATTTGTATATATTCTTGTTTATGTTTATTATTTGTAATTTTATTTGTATATATACTTGTTTATTTTTATTATTTTTTTTTGTATATATTCTTGTTTATGTTCATTATTTGTTTTGTTATTTGTATATTTTCTTGTTTTTTTTTATTATTGTTTTTTTATTTGTATATATTCTTGTTTATTTTTATTATTTGTTTTTTTATTTGTATATATTCTTGTTTATTTTTATTACTTGTATTTTTATTTGTATATATTCTTGTTTATTTTTATTGTTTGTTTTTTTATTTGTATATATTCTTGTTTATTTTTTATTATTTGTTTTTTTATATGTATATATTCTTGTTTATTATTTTATTTGTTTTTTTATTTGTATATATTATTGTTTATTTTTATTATTTGCTTTTTTATTTGTATATATTCTTGTTTATTTTTATTATTTGTTTTTTTATTTGTATATATTCTTGTTTAATTTTTTTATTTGTTTTTTTTTATTTGTATATATTCTTGTTTATTTTTATTATTTGTTTTTTATTTGTATATATTCTTGTTTATTTTTATTATTCGTATTTTTTATTGTATATATTCTTGTTTATTTTTATTATTGGTTTTTTTATTTGTATATATTTTTATTTTTTTTTATTATTTGTATTTTTATTTGTATATATGCTTGTTTATTTTTTCATTTGTTTTTGTATTTGTATATATTCTTGTTTATTTTTTTATTTGTTTTTTTATTTGTATATATTCTTGTTTATTTGTATTATTTGCTGTTTTATTTGTATATATTCTTGTTTATTTTTTTTATTCGTTTTTTTTATTTGTATATATTCTTGTTTATTTTTATTATTTGTTTTTTTATTTGTATATATTCTTGTTTATTTTGTTTATTTGTTTTTTTATTTGTATATATTCTTGTTTATTTTTATTATTTGCTTTTTTACTTGTATATATTCTTGTTTATTTTTATTATTTGTTTTTTTATTTGTATATATTTTTGTTTATTTTTATTATTTGTTTTTTATTCGTATATATTCTTGTTTATTTTTATTATTTGTTCTTTTATTTGGGTATATTCTTGTTTATTTTTATTATTTGATGTTTTATTTGTATTTATTCTTGTTTATTTTTATTATTTGTTTTTTATTTGTATATATTCTTGTTTATTTTTATTATTGTTTTTTTTTATTTGTATATATTCTTGTTTATTTTTATTATTTGTTTTTTATTTGTATATATTCTTGTTTATTTTTATTATTTGTTTTTTATTTGTATATATTCTTGTTTATTTTAATTATTTGTTTTTTATTTGTATATATTCTTGTTTATTTTTATGATTTGTTTTGTTTATTTGTATATACTCTTGTTTATTTTTATTATTTGTTTTTTATTTGTATATACTCTTGTTTATTTTTATTATTTGTTTTTTATTTGTATATACTCTTGTTTATTTTTATTATTTGTTTTTTTTATTTGTATATATTCTTGGTTATTTTTATTATTTGTTTTTTATTTGTATATATTCTTGTTTATTTTTATTATTTGTTTTTTATTTGTATGTATTCTTGTTTATTTGTTTTATTTGTTTTTTATTTGTATATATTCTTGTTTATTTATATTATTTGTTTTTTTATTTGTATATATTCTTGTTTATGTTTATTATTTGTAATTTTATTTGTATATATACTTGTTTATTTTTATTTTTTTTGTATATATTCTTGTTTATGTTCATTATTTGTTTTGTTATTTGTATATTTTCTTGTTTTTTTTTATTATTGTTTTTTTTATTTGTATATATTCTTGTTTATTTTTATTATTTGTTTTTTTATTTGTATATATTCTTGTTTATTTTTATTACTTGTATTTTTATTTGTATATATTCTTGTTTATTTTTATTATGTGTTTTTTTATTTGTATATATTCTTGTTTATTTTTTATTATTTGTTTTTTTCTATGTATATATTCTTGTTTATTATTTTATTTGTTTTTTTATTTGTATATATTATTGTTTATTTTTATTATTTGCTTTTTTATTTGTATATATTCTTGTTTATTTTTATTATTTGTTTTTTTATTTGTATATATTCTTGTTTATTTTTATTATTTGTTTTTTTTATTTGTATATATTCTTGTTTATTTTTATTATTTGTTTTTTATTTGTATATATTCTTGTTTATTTTTATTATTCGTATTTTTTTTGTATATATTCTTGTTTATTTTTATTATTGGTTTTTTTATTTGTATATATTCTTATTTATTTTTATTATTTGTTTTTTATTTGTATATATGCTTGTTTATTTTTTTATTTGTTTTTGTATTTGTATATATTCTTTTTTTTTTTTTATTTGTTTTTTTATTTGTATATATTCTTGTTTATTTGTATTATTTGCTGTTTTAGTTGTATATATTCTTGTTTATTTTTTTTATTCGTTTTTTTTATTTGTATATATTCTTGTTTATTTTGATTATTTGTTTTTTTATTTGTATATATTCTTGTTTATTTTTATTATTTGTTTTTTTATTTGTATATATTCTTGTTTATTTTTATTATTTGTATTTTTATTTGTATATATTCTTGTTTATTTTTATTATTTGTTTTTTTATTTGTATATATTCTTGTTTATTTTTTATTATTTGTATTTTTACTTGTATATATTCTTGTTTATTTTTTCATTTTTTTTTATTTGTATATATTCTTGTTTATTTTTGTTATTTGCTTTTTTATTTGTATATATTCTTGCTTATTTTTATTATTTGTTTTTTTATTTGTATATATTCTTGTTTATTTTTATTATTTGTTTTTTATTTGTATATATTCTTGTTTATTTTTATTATTTGTTTTTTATTTGTATATATTCTTGTTTATGTTTATTATTTGTTTTTTATTTGTATATATTCTTGTTTATTTTTATTATTTGATTTTGTTATTTGTATATACTCTTGTTTATATTTTTATTTGTGTTTTATTTGTATATATTCTTGTTTATTTTTATTATTTGTTTTTTATTTGTATATATTCTTTTTTATTTTAATTATTTGTTTTTATTTGTATATATTCTTGTTTATTTTTATGATTTTAATTGTTTATTTGGATATACTCTGGTTTATTTTTATTATTTGTTTTTTATTTGTATATATTCTTGTTTATTTTTATTATTTGCTTTTTTATTTTTATATATTCTTGTTTGTTTTTATTATTTGTTTTTTTATTTGTATATATTCTTGTTTATTTTTATTATTTGTTTTTTTTATTTGTATATATTCTGGTTTATTTTTATTATTTGTTTTTTTATTTGTATATATTCGTGTTTATTTTTATTATTATCTTTTTTATTTGTATATATTCTTGTTTATTTTGATTATTTGTATTTTTATTTGTATATATTCCTGTTTATGATTATTATTTGTTTTTTTATTTGTATATATTCTTGTTTATTTTTATTATTTGTTTTTTTATGTGTATATATTCTTGTTTATTTTTATTATTTGTTTTTTTTATTTGTATATATTCTTGTTTATTTTTATTATTTGTTTTTTTATTTGTATATATTCTTGGTTATTTTTATTATTTGTGTTTTTATTTGTATATATTCTTGTTTATTTTTATTATTTGTTTTTTATTTGTATATATTCTTGTTTAATTGTATTATTTGTTTTTTTGTTTGTCTATATTCTTGTTTATTTTTATTATTTGTATTTTTATTTGTATATATTCTTGTTTATTTTTATTATTTGTTTTTATTATTTGTATATATACTTGTTTATTTTTATTATTTGTTTTTTTATTTGTATATATTCTTGTTTATTTTTTATTATTTGTTGTTTTATTTGTATATATTCTTGTTTATTTTTATTATTTGTTTTTTTTTATTTGTATATATTCTTGTTTATTTTATTATTTGTTTTTATTTGTATATATTCTTGTTTATTTTTATTATTTGCTGTTTTATTTGTATATATCCTTGTTTTTTTTATTATTTGCTTTTTTATTTGTATATATTCTTGTTTATTTTTATTATTTGTTTTTTTATTTGGGTATATTCTTGTTTATTTTTATTATTTGATTTTTTATTTGTATATATTCTTGTTTATTTTTATTATTTGTTTTTTATTTGTATATACTCTTGTTTATTTTTTTATTTGTTTTTTATTTGTATATAGTCTTGTTTATTTTTGTTATTTGTTTTTTATTTGTATATATTCTTGTTTATTTTTATTATTTGGTTTTTATTTGTATGTAATATTGTTTATTTTTAATGTTTGTATGTTTATTTGTATATATTCTTGTTTATTTTTATTATTTGTTTTTTTATGTGTATATATTCTTGTTTATTTTTTATTATTTGTTTTTTTATTTGTATATATTCTTGTTTATTATTTTAGTTGTTTTTTTATTTGTATATATTATTGTTTATTTTTATTATTTGCTTTTTTATTTGTATATATTCTTGTTTATTTTTATTATTTGTTTTTTATTTGTATATATTCTTGTTTATTTTTATTATTTGTGTTTTTTATTTGTATATATTCTTGTTTATTTTTATTATTTGTTTTTTATTTGTATATATTCTTGTTTATTTTTATTATTCGTATTTTTTTTGTATATATTCTTGTTTATTTTTATTATTTGTTTTTTTATTTTTATATATTCTTATTTATTTTTATTATTTGTTTTTTTATTTGTATATATTCTTGTTTATTTTTATTATTTATATTTTTATATGTATATATTCTAGTTTATTTTTATTATTTGTTTTTTATTTGTATATATTCTTGTTTAATTTTAATTATTTGTTTTTTTATTTGTATATATTCTTGTTTATTTTTTATATTTGTTTTTTATTTGTATATATTCTTGTTTATTTTTATTATTTGCTTTTTTGTTTGTATATATTCTTGTTTATTTTTATTATTTTGTTTTTATTTGTATGTAATATTGTTTATTTTTATTATTTGTTTTTTATTTGTATATATTCTTGGTAATTTTTTTTATTTGTTTTGTTTATTTGTATATAGTCTTGTTTATTTTTATTATTTGTTTTTATTTGTATATACTCTTGTTTATTTTTATTATTTGTTTTTTATTTGTATATACTCTTGTTTATTTTTATTATTTGTTTTTTTTATTTGTATATATTCTTGTTTATTTTTATTATTTGTTGTTTAATTTGTATATATTCTTGTTTATTTTTATTATTTGTTTTTTTATTTGTATATATTCTTGTTTATTTTATTATTTGTTTTTTATTTGTATATATTCTTGTTTATTTTATTATTTGCTGTGTTATTTGTATATATCCTTGTTTTTTTATTATTTGCTTTTTTATTTGTATATATTCTTGTTTATTTTTATTATTTGTTTTTTTATTTGGGTATATTCTTGTTTATTTTTATTATTTGATTTTTTATTAGTATATATTCTTGTTTATTTTGTTATTTGTTTTTTATTTGTATATATTCTTGTTTATTTTTATTATTTGTTTTTTTATTTGTATATATTCTTGTTTATTTTTATTATTTGTTTTTTACTTGTGTATATTCTTGTTTATTTTTATTATTTGATTTTTTTATTTGTATATACTCTTGTTTATTTTTTTATTTGTTTTTTATTTGTATATATACTTGTTTATTTTTATTATTTGTTTTTTTATTTGTATATATTCTTGTTTATTTTTATTATTTGTTTTTTATTTGTATGTATTCTTGTTTATGTTTATTATTTGGTTTTTACTTGTATATATTCTTGTGTATTTTTATGATTTGTTTTGTTTATTTGTATATACTCTTGTTTATTTTTAATATTTGTTTTTTTGTATATATTCTTGTTTATTTGTATTATTTGCTTTTTTATTTGTATATATTCTTGTTTATTTTTATTGTTTGTTTTTTTATTTGTATATATACTTGTTTATTTTTATTCTTTGTAATTTTAATTGTATATATATTGTTTATTTTTATTATTTGTTTTTTTTATTTGTATATATTCTTGTTTATTTTTATTATTTGTATTTTTATTTGTATATATTCTTGTTTATTTTTATTATTTGTTTTTTTATTTGTATATATTCTTGTTTATTTTTATTATTTGTTTTTTATTTGTATATATTCTTGTTTATTTTTATTATTTGTTTTCTTTATTTGTATATATTCTTGTTTATTTTTATTATGTGTATTTTTATTTGTATATATTCTTGTTTATTTTTTATTATTTGTTTTTTTATTTGTATATATTCTTGTTTATTTTTATTATTTGTTTTTTTATTTGTATATATTCTTGTTTATTTTTATTATTTGTATTTTTATTTGTATAAATTCTTGTTTATTTTTATTATTTGATTTTTTATGTGTATATATTCTTGTTTATTTTTATTATTTGTTTTTTATTTGTATATATTCTTGTTTATTTTTATTATTTGTTTTTTTATTTGTATATATTTTTCTAATTTTTTTATTTGTTTTTTTATTTGTATATATTCTTGTTTATTTTATTATTTGTATTTTTATTTGTGTATAATCTAGTTTTTTTTATTATTTGTTTTTTTTATTTGTATATATTCTTGTTTATGTTTTATTATTTGTTTTTTTTATTTGTATATATTCTTGTTTATTTTTATTTTTTGTTTTTTTATTTGTATATATTCTTGTTTATTTTTTTTATTTGTTTTTTTATTTGTATATATTCTTGTTTATTTTTATTATTTGCTTTTTTATTTGTATATATTCTTGTTTATTTTTATTTTTTGTTTTTTTTAATTGTATATATACTTGTTTATTTTTATTATTTTTTTTTATTTGTATATATTCTTGTATATTTTTATGATTTGTTTTGTTTATTTGTATATACTCTTGTTTATTTTTATTATTTGTTTTTATTTGTATATACTCTTGTTTATTTTTATTATTTGTTTTTTATTTGTATATACTCTTGTTTATTTTTATTATTTGTTTTTTTATTTGTATATATTCTTGTTTATTTTTATTATTTGTTGTTTAATTTGTATATATTCTTGTTTATTTTTATTATTTGTTTTTTTATTTGTATATATTCTTGTTTACTTTATTATTTGTTTTTTATTTGTATATATTCTTGTTTATTTTATTATTTGCTGTGTTATTTGTATATATCCTTGTTTGTTTTAATATTTGCTTTTTTATTTGTATATATTCTTGTTTATTTTTTTATTTGTTTTTTTAATTTGGGTATATTCTTGTTTATTTTTATTATTTGATTTTTTATTAGTATATATTCTTGTTTATTTTTATTATTTGTTTTTTATTTGTATATATTCTTGTTTATTTTTATTATTTGTTTTTTTATTTGTATATATTCTTGTTTATTTTTATTATTTGTTTTTTATTTGTATGTATTCTTGTTTATTTTTATTATTTGTTTTTTATTTGTATATATTCTTGTTTATTTTTATGATTTGTTTTGTTTATTTGTATATACTCTTGTTTATTTTTAATATTTGTTTTTTTTGTATATATTCTTGTTTATTTGTATTATTTGCTTTTTTATTTGTATATATTCTTGTTTATTTTTATTGTTTGTTTTTTTATTTGTATATATACTTGTTTATTTTTATTATTTGTTGTTTTCTTTGGGTACATTCTTGTTTATTTTTATTATTTGATTTTTTATTTGTATATATTCTTGTTTATTTTTATTATTTGTTTTTTTTTGTGTATATATTCTTGTTTATTCTTATTATTTGTTTTTTAATTGTATATATTCTTGTTTATTTTTATTATTTGATTTTTTTATTTGTATATACTCTTGTTTATTTTTTTTTTGTTTTTTATTTGTATATAGTCTTGTTTATTTTTATGATTTGTTTTTTATTTGTATATATTCGTGTTTATTTTTATTATTTGGTTTTTATTTGTATGTATTCTTGTTTATTTTTATTATTTGTTTTTTATTTGTATATATTCTTGTTTATTTTTATGATTTGTTTTGGTTATTTGTATATACTCTTGTTTATTTTTATTATTTGTTTTTTATTTGTATATACTCTTGTTTATTTTTAGTATTTGTTTTTTATTTGTATATATTCTTGTTTATTTTTAATGTTTGTTTTTGATTTGTATATATTCTTGTTTATTTTTATTATTTGTTTTTTTATTTGTATATATACTTGTTTATTTTATTATTTGTTTTTTTATTTGTATATATTCTTGTTTATTTTTATTATTTGTTTTTTATTTGTATATATTCTTGTTTATTTTTATTATTTGTTTTTTTTATTTGTATATATTCTTGTTTATTTTTATTATTTGTTTTTTTATTTGTATATATTCTTGTTTATTTTTATTATTTGTATTTTTATATGTATTTATTCTTGTTTATTTTTATTATTTGTTTTTTTATTTGTATATATTCTTGTTTATTTTTATTATTTGTGTTTTTATTTGTATATATTCTTGTTTATTTTTATTATTTTTTTTTATTTGTATATATTCTTGTTTATTTTTATTATGTGTTTTTTGATTTGTATATATACTTGTTTATTTTACAGCACTTCTGCATTTAATGACCCGTTTTCTCAACTTAATCCAGCAGCTTACATGAACCGCCGGGATATCTAGATTGTTGATTAAACCTAAAAATGATTGAAAGAACAACAATTGTGACAATTTCGTATAGCAATTATAAACGACGAAAGTAGAAATAAAATACATCAAAATATAACATTAAACTACTATTAATTCATGAATATATATTTAATATTAATGAAACATATCTGTAAGTTCATTTTTATAAGAAACTTTTATCTTTGAAAAAAGAGTTTTTGAAAACCTGTATTTTTGTTTGTAAATGTGTGTCTGTATTTTTTTTTCTTTTTTTGGTAAGGGTATTTTATGTACTTTATTTTGGAGGATTTTTTTAGAACGACATAGTTTTTTTTTCGATTATTTGTCTTCAAATAAATAGCTATCGAATAGTACGCGACTGGTGCTGCATTCTGTCCTGTTTCCTTGATATGCCTTCTTCGATATTTTCCCCACATGACTCATAACAGAATTAGTCGTATGGTCTATAAAATTAACAAAATTGTTCACTAATAGGTTTTGCAATCTTTTGAATCTTATTTGTTGTAGGTTCTCAAACAGTCTGCAGGATATGTTTCGTTATTATAAGAAGGGACTTTTTGCGTTAGAGTTTTGCATTTTAACCAGGAAACACAGAGCATTCCAACGAGAATCACCGTTGCGTTTCTTCCTATTGGAAAGGGATATATCGAGTTCAACTGTGTGCCGTAGTCATTTGATCCATCATGGAATTTCTAAGGAAATATTCTTAGTAATGTCGTCTCTTCAAGCATTTTGTAATTCATAGTTATATAATATTGTTAACTGATATATATATATATATATATATATATATATATATATATATATATATATATATATATATATATATATATGTGTGTGTGTGTGTGTGTGTGTGTGTGTTTAGTGGTTATTTTTAAATTCTGAAAAAACAACAACATATAGACACATATATTCGAATTAAAAATTTATTGTTTGACAAAAGAAGTATATAGAAGGGGTCATGTTGAGTTCCTTAATTCATGGATTTTCAATAATGGCTCATATCATCAGAGGAAGTGAAATGTGGTTAGCAAAATGTTCAGCTGTGAATAGACACTTATTTTGCTTTTCAGCACAAATATTAAAAATAGTTTTTTGATTGGTGAATGATAATTATATGGAAATAAATATTTCTACCTACCTGAATTCATAACTCCGGAGGACAGTGTACTCCTTCCGATAATGGACTGCCCAGGTTGTATCAAATCCCATTTTCCTATAATTATTTCCATATAATTATCATTCACGACTCAAAAAACTATTTTCAATATTGGTACTGAAAAGAAAAATAAGTGTCTATTCACAGCTGAACATTTTGCTAACCACATTTCACTTCCTCTGATGATATAAGCCATTATTGAAAATCCATGGATTAAGGAAATCAACATAACCCCTTCTATATACTCCTTTTGTCAAACAATAAATTATTAATTTGAATATATATCTCTATATGTTTTTTTCAGAATTTAAATATAACCACTAAACATATATTACTCTATTCTTAAATATTGAGCTCCTCCTTTTTGGCTAGGATCGCCCTGAAAGTATTACATCAAGTAATATCTATCAGGATTATTCATCTGCTTTCTATTCAGTGTCTTATCTCGCTTATATATATATATATATATATATATATATATATATATATATATATATATATATATATATATATATATATATGCACTTTGTGTTTGAAAATTCTTCCCTCATAGGTTCCGAAACGACTGGGCCTATTTTTTGAAAATTTCAAACAAAAGAGATAATAATCCATTGCAAAAAATTAATTCTTAAAAAATAAACAGATTATAATCTGGATATATAGCTTAGTGTTAGGGCATTTTACTATGGAATGATCTCCTGTTCAAACCCTGATATACCTCACAATTCTAGTTTAATACTTTCTTATTAATGAGTTTAATTTACGATAAAAATTGATAATATTTAAAATCATTTCTGTGTTTGCATATTTCAGCCTTCATCATAATCAGAAGTGAGTTTCGCAGGGCATTCATCTTCAAGCCGTAATGTAAGCTGACTTTATATTGTAAAAATCACAACGAGTATTTGATTTTATCATCATTATATATTTATTTATTTTGTGAATTAGTCAAGTGGGGAAAATATTCCTCGTAATATATAAAAGTCAATAGAGGATTGATTCTATAATAATTCATTAACAATTTGCTTAAATCAAAATGTCATGTTTAAGCGTATTGTACCACCAGACAACGCCGGGCTACCAGCTAATATATATATATATATATATATATATATATATATATATATATATATATAGCTGCACTATTTGTGGATGCCTCTATATATATATATAGGCATCCGCAAATAGTACTTTTCGCTGTATTACTATTCGTTAGTGCGGCTAGACAAGCAACTATATAAAGCCAGGACCGAAACCCGATCGCTCAAAGGACAGTCGGAACTTCTAACCGTTGCGCTATTCGGCTGCTGCTGTGTGGGCAGTGAAGTAATAATATTTTGACATTGTCAAAATTCCTAAGCTCAAATTGTTTGCACAAAGAGTATCCTTTCATACGCTAATGCAGTTTGCAGGTTACTTCCCAATATATATATATATATATATATATATATATATATATATATATATATATATATATATATATATATATATATATATACGTATAAAACGTATATATATATATATACGTATAAAACGCAACCTGTGCGTGTGTCTGTTAGAATTTGTCGCAGAAAGCTTTCTCCAGTACCATCTCAAAGAGTGATGTGTCAGGCAAATAATGTGTTAGGATTAGAAAAGATGGTCAATTATTTGGTATAGAAATAAACGTTTAAATTACAGGGAGGGTCGGAAAAATAGTGCTAAACGACTTCAAAAACTGCGCATGCGAAGTGGAGCATTCTTTAAATTCGTTTAAAAACCAGATATTCCAACGTTACTTTTTTGCTCCCAGCGTCGCAGGGCAGTGGATGAGGAGGTTGCGTCGAGAATTTTAGTTTTCACGTTCGAGTACATGTACTGGTGGTCTTTATTTTATTTAACAGAATTGTTTTGCTATTTTAAATAACAATTTTTTTTATTTCGATTTTTATCACAGGTTTATAAAGAAAGTTTTAATATTCTTATTGGGATTAAAAGACTTTTATTTGCCATAAAATTTGTCTCATTTCGTTACATAATATGAGTTTTCTTTTTGCAACAAACAATTTTATAACAGTTATTTCGTTTAAAACAAATCCTACTTTTTTAAAACGGAATTATTTTCTTGCCTGCTGCGTCTATCTATTTCGCTTGCAAGGGGACTCTATAGTATTATTATAGAAACAAATTTTGTTTTGATTTTTTTCTGGAGATTGGTTGCTCAATAGACTTAGTATGCCAGGTCTCTCTACTCGAGCAAAGCCGGTTACCTCCGCTAGTATTTCATAAAAGGTACTTTATATGTCTGTGTGATAGTGTGGTCGTTCTCTATAGATTCGTAAACGGGTGATTCGATCTCAATGAAATTATACACGAAGGTAATTCATTAACCTGGCAATGTTCTAAGATAGGTTTTATGTTGGATTTTTTATGATAAGTATAGATAATCGATAACTGAAATAATCAGATGAAAGAAGGAACAGGAAATTCTGACCAAAATTAATATTTTACACAGCCTTACATCACAATCTCATATAACCCAAAAGTCTGGCATAAATAAATCAACAGCAGGCTCTTTGATATGTCAGGGACGCGTTGGAAATCAAGGTTCCTGTTTAATACATAATTTCACAAAGATATCTGTAAAATCAATATACATCTAACTGTTAATTTAAAAGCATGCTTCGTACAACGTATCCTCATTGATCCCAGCACCAATCAAAACTATTTTGAGTCTCAATTTGTCCATCTAGCCATCTATTAGCGGGAAACTGTAACGCCTCCATTGATCGTTAGTATAAATATGATCGAACAGCATAATTCGTGGGATACAGTGGGGCATTTTAGTTTTGATAACGTCACAATTTGTTTCTTTCCTCATTATCTGCATACATTCAAAGCCGTACAAACGGCAGGTCTAAGAATAACTCAATCGGTCTTCGACATTAAACTGTCACTGATTTTGTCTGCACAGTGAATGCCCTCAAGGTGTAATACTTAATTTGCCACCACTGGCTTAAATTTTGGTATACAACGTACTACTATCAGTATGTATTCATTGGGAGTAGTCACACAAGCCATCATCAAAAATTGCTCTTTGAAAACAACTTGTGGTATTCCTTGGAGTCTGAGTGAAAACAAGTTTCCCTAGTCCTCCAGTATACTTTTTCGATTACCCTTGCAAAAAAAAAAATGTCATTATAGTTACTGCCGCTTACCATTGATTTTTCATTGGTGGCGACCATTGGTCTCCAGCGAGATCTGTGTGGCAATAAGCCTCCGCAAGGTCCCAGCCCTCTTTGCACTCAACCAGCGGAGGTCTTCCTAGTGCTTTCTCTCGTCGATCTTTTGATCGAGCTTGACCCTCCTCAATACTTGGTGTGGTGTCCATTTTTTGTGACACTCCCAAAAGGGAGGGGCGGTATCTTACAATTATATAGTTTCAGTTTTCATGATTCCATGTGATCTCCCTTTGGGTTTTACTTCTGTAGCAGTATGCACGGCTCGTTCAAATGTGGTGTTAGTCTCTACATTCAAGAGTTTTCCTTAATATCTCTGCAGTTTTGATTCTTGGAATCCGTTGTATCTTCTCAAATTCCAATCGCTCTTATTCTTGATTCAAAGTTTTTTTTCCGATATTGTTCGTAGCGCTGCTAATTTTACTTGTGATACCTTGACTTTCTTCATATACTAGATTCCTATAAACTGTCGGGCGATTTCGGTGTATTTGTTTCGCTTCTCAGTCTCCTTGATCCTCACTAATAGCAAAATCTTCAATGTGACAGGACTTTTCCTTCTTTTTAACTATTATGACATCCGGTTTTCTTGCTTGGATCCGTTTGTATATCCATGTACCATAAAATCTTGTGACTTTGATTTTCAAGTACTGTATTATTACCAACCTATTGCCTTCCCTACTTGATCTTCCTTATTTTTTTATTCTATTAGTGATTCAGATTCTCTGTTAAGGTTTTCTTTTTGTAGCCATTTCGAAGTGGTTTCGCCAGTGTTTTCTTTTGTAATCCTTATTAGTAATCTATGTAGCTGTTTCCATTCCCATGGTTCTTTCAACATCTTATCCCTAGTCTCTTTTCTTGTTTGTTTCTTCCGTGTCACTTGATGCAGTAATTTTTTCGGTGTCGTTGCAGTGATTATTATTTTCATTTTTATTTTTTAAAATAATTATTACTTTTATTTTTATATAATAATTATTTTTATTTTTTTATATAATTATTATTATTATTTAATGTAATTATTATTTTTATTTTTATATAATTATTATTTTTTTATATAATTATTATTATTTTTATATAAGTATTATTTTTATTTTATATAATTATTATTTTTATATTTTTATATAATTATTTTTATATAATTATTATTTTTATTTTTTATATAATTACTATTATTATTGTTATATAATCATTATTTTTATTATTTAAAATAATTATAATATTTATTTTTGTATTTTTTTTATATAATTATATTTTTATTTTTTTATATAATTATTACTTTTATTTGTTATATAATTGTATTTTTTATTTTTTATATAATTATTATTATTATTTTCATATAAATATTATTTTTATTTCTTATATAATTATTATTTTTATATTTTTTATATAATTATTTTTTTATTTTTTATATAATTATTATTATTATTATTATTATTATATAATTATTATTTTTATTATTTTATATAATTATAATTTTTATTTTTTATATTTTTATATAATTATTATTTTTTCATATAATTATTATTATTATTTTATATAATTATAATTTTTATTTTTCATATAATTATTCTTATTAGTTTTTTATATAATTATTATTTTTATTTTTTATATAATTATTATTTTTATGTTTTATATAATTATTTTTTAATTTTTTTCTGTAGTTATTATTTTATTTGTTCTATATAATTATTATTTTATTTGTTTTATATAATTATTATTTTTATTTTTTATATAATTATTATTTTTATGTTTTATATAATTATTTTTTAATTTTTTTATGTAATTATTATTTTATTTGTTCTATATAATTATTATTTTATTTGTTTTATATAATTATTATTTTTATTTGTTTTATATAATTATTATTTTTATTTTTTATATAATTATTTTTTTATTTTTATATAATTATTATTGTTATTTTTATATAATTATTATTTTTATTTTTCATATAATTATTATTTTTATGTTTTATATAATTATTTTTAATTCTTTTATATAATTATTATTTTTATTTTTTTATATAATTATTATTTTCATTTCAATATAATTATTATTTTTATTTTTATATAATTATTATTTTTATTTTTTATATAATTATTATTTTTATTTTTCATATAATTATTATTATTTTTTATATAATTATTTTTTTTTATATAACGGTTTACTAATGCACTGTACTGAAGCAAAATTTAGCCCAGCTTGGTTTAACCGGTTTTCTTTAGGAATGAATTTTCATTCGAATATCAAAATCACAAGAGGTCTCCAGTCGCTTGTGTATGCCTGTTAGGGGAGATAATGATATGCGTGTCCAGTTCTATCAATGAAGTGTCGACGTCTCACTTTTTATCGAGCCTGGTATTCCCAAATAGTTACCCCTGTTTTACTAAACGGCTTAACGTTGCTTAACTTCGTTGCTTAAAGTTTTCATCAATTAAATTAAAATTTTAGACTCCCTTCGAAAACAGTTACTTCAACTATAATATAAATAAATATATAAAATTAAAAAGGTGGAAATAAAAATAATATATCTTACATCCCTTTTAATAGAACTTGCATCTTTATTGCTTCGTATAATATAGTGTCTATTAGAATCAAACGTATTCTTTGTTTAAATTTTTATTGTTATAGTTTTATTAAATGAGACGCGTACTTGTAATGGATCCCGCAGGATTGCTCAATAGTTCTTTATATCCGCACATCTAATTTTCCAATAACGCCTTTGTCCAATTGAAGCTATACTGCAGTATATGTCGGCTTCCTTACCCTTCTGACTGTCGGTTTAATAGATTTCTTTGAAAAAAATAACTGATACGGGAAAGTCTGTATGAAATCAGATGAGGTCGCTTAATAAGGGTCAAGCTCAGATTATTACGTGCCTGGGTTAACCCTATAACCTGACACCTGCTATCAACTTTTCAAACTAATCACTCAAGTATTCAGACTCATCAGTGACCCGCGAACGGTTAGCAGAGAGGCAAGGGTTTATAATCGTATACACAAACACATGAACACGTAATTAGTATCATACTCTCTCGAGATTTCCGAGATGTCGTCTTTCCCATCCAATAGAGTTTCGTTTCTTTTCTCTTGAATTGTTTGTTTTTTTAGGTGATGCTTATTTGATAATGCTCTTCCTCTTCACAGATAATTGTTTGATCATTACTCTTCGACAATGCCATATCTTCCTAGGTTGTGATTTTGGATGTGACTTTTAAGAGAATCTGCTTCATATTTGCATGACCTGTAGCACGTGTAGCCAATGAATATAATAATTCACCATTTGGGTGGCAGAGAAACTCGTGGAGAGAGAACATTACATCTTTGGATTACCGTTATAATTTTTTTGTATAAACAAAGATGTCCTATATGAGTATAGGCTTATCATATACTAAAACTAACTGCATCGTAATCATTTTTTGTGTTTTGCTTTTACAAAGAAGTCATAAATTATCAAGATCCGGAAACCGTTCGAGGATAATAGTTAATGAGTGTGTGGTGGTTGGTAAGATAACAGATCAGTGAAAGATTTTGGTAGGAACTGGACTATGAAAGGGAATCTCAAGAACCTTCGCACTGATAAAGACTATGGTGTAGTTAGCTCATGGAGCAGGTCAGTAGATCACAGTTCCACTAGTGTTTAAATTTCGGCATTGATAGAAGGTGGGGAAAACTTTTTGGCAGAGGCCGTCGTTTGACGACAGCTTATTGTAAAGGTTTGGCGCAGAGGAAGCCATTGAATGAAGCTCAGACGAGCTATTTTCGTGGAGACTATTTGGCTCTGTCACATGTAGAGGACTGCGTCGGGGTGACATACCTGTGGAGCAAGTCATACAAGTATTTTTTTCAAGAAGAAAATTCATAGACAGATTTTTAAAAGATTCATATAACGTGTATGCGTTCTGTTTGTAGTTTTTTTTACGTTACATGGGAATTTGTTTGCAGAAATCGTATTGGGTTAGCTTTACCTTGAAGCACTATTTAAGTAAACGAGAGATAGACAAAAAGAGAAAACAGACCGAAAGATAAAAAGTAACAGACTGATATAAATAGACGAGAAGATAAAAGAGAGAGTAGATAAAACATGGAGCGACTGACAGTAAAAAAATGTTATATACAAAGATAGTTACACACATGAGCAAATGAAATAGAAAGACGAGCAGAAGTAAGAGATAGAGAAAAGCGGAAAGTTGCAGGGGGGAGAATAAAGGGAAGACGAAAGTGGTGCAAACAGCAGAAAATAAAATGTGCATAGAGAAAATAGTAGAAAAATTAAAACGAGTATTCTACGGAAAGGAGAGAAGTACAGGCTAGCTAATAAAGAGAGAAATACAAAGGTGAGATAGCATAACACGGCCGCTTGCGCTGGGAGCAGCAGCAGCAGCAGTGTATAACGTATGAAAATGACAAAGCCGGCTGCGTGATGTGACTTCACAGCAGATTCAATTAAAAAAAAAACACGAAATAAGAGCGTTAAGTAATCGGAAGCGTTGTATTCGAGGCGTGGCTGGTGTTCGGAAAAGCCCGAAAAAGCCCGTACGGAACGAAATGTTACATGCAACCGCAGGAGATATGAACTGTTTAAATATTTAGAAAAACATGTGCTGTTGGAAATACCAGATATAAATACTTTTATTACAAAATAAAGTTAGTCGAGTTTTTTTCTGTTTCTGTTTGTTTGATATAGTTACTATGTTACAATAGGCGCGGAGACAAAAAGAAGGATACTGAAAATTATACACGGAAACATGATAATAGAGAGAATGTCAGCCATAAAACGAGAGATGGAAATAAAGTGATTAGAGAGACAAATAAAAAAATATACACATGTAAAGAGAGAACAGTAAAGAAAAAATATATACGAGAAAAAAGTAAGAAACTAATAGACAAAATGAGAATTGACAGAGATTTAAAAAATTAGAGCTTGAAAACTAAAGATAAAATAGGGTGTATGCATGAGAGAGGGGGAGAGAAAGGCAGAGGCAGAGAAAGAGAAGAAGATGACTACAAAAATATAAAAGAAAAACGTAGAAACTGAGACATCTGTTAGGAAAAAAGAACTGTATCTCTTCTGCTCGACGTCAGAGGATGCGAAATTCCTAAAAATTAAAGCGCATTTTATTTTTTTTTAATTTAGTCTTTTTTTCACACAGTGATCGCCACTTATCAAGGCCCGGAAGCCACTCAGGGATAAGGGTTATTGCAAGTACATTACGTTAGTGTGGAGATTTGATGAAGTGTTTACTTAAGGGGGCGGTTCATTAGGAATTTGTTAACGTTGGACTTGAAGACATCCAAGTTACTTTTTCTCGTAAAAAGCGAGCACGTGAAGGTTGCCAACATCACGAGAAAATATATTTTTTTATAGAACGAACTGAATTCGATCTTCGAACGCCAATGTTTTTTGTTTTTATTTTCTCTTGCTCGAGTCGGTAACTACTTCATCATCGTCTCCTTCCACCTTTTATCATAATAAAACAGATAGCAGATACCGACCATATATACATATTTAGCTTCATGGAGAGCTCAGAAAAGAGTGGCATAGAAAGATGTGCAAGGCATACGCGAATTTTCTTGTGAAAAATTCTAGGAAAAATAGAACTTGCAATTTTGTCAGTAACATTTCAAGATTACACGCGTATCAATCTTAGAATTACGCCAGACTTCGACAGATGTGTCCTCGTCAATGGCTGTCCCCACTTTCCCCTTTTTTTTTGTCTTCATATTCGTACTGCAACGCACCAGCCAGCAGCTTACTGACCTTGATTATTGGTGTCATCCATGCGTCACGCCGCACGCCAATTATTCCCGACTGACAAGAAATAAACGGGCGTGGCGTATAAAGGGGTGGCTGAGGACGGCGTAAGCCGTTTTGTGGAGGTGGAAGAAGGTAGGAAATAAGTCACTGTAAAACAGATTTCGGCAAAAACTGTCGGGATAAAAAAAAAACAACAACAACAAAAAAACAGCCAATCTCGACCGGTTAGGTGAAAAAGGAAAAAACAGCTGCGACCCAAACCGGAAATATTTTTTGAAAGACATGTTATTTGGCCACGAATTGAGTGTTTGGTCGACAATTAAACTGCGCAAATGGAGGTATGAACGAATGTTTACGTTAGAGTGTAGTAAACAAGCTCCTAACGTGGACAATTTATTAAGTATTGACACTTGACATTATTTATTATTGACACGTATAGAGTTTGACTGTGTACGCATATATATATATATATATATATATATATATATATATATATATATATATATATATATATATCTTTTTATATATTTTATAAAGGAGGAGGTAATTCCTGCAAAAGAAAAATTAAAATGTACGTGTGCGTCGCCCCAGTTCCGACAGGGATATGAAGTGAAAAATAGTATAACAATTTCTCTTTGTAAGGAAACCATTTTTTTGGTAATTCTTGGCTACGAATGGAAACAAAGTTGATATGAAAAAATATATTTTCGCGAAAATTATCTTTACTTTCATCATATTTTGCTTAGGGTAAAATTTTTGAGTATCAAAACCTATCTCTTTACAACCCCCTCCTTTTTATAACCTATCATACTTTCATCAATCACAATCCATTTTCTGTAGACTGTTTTTGAACCCAGTCAACGACGGGTACTACTCCGCTAGTATATATATATATATATATATATATATATATATATATATATATATAAATATATATATATATATATATATATATATATATATAAAGTAGTAGCGTTAATGTGTGTACAACTCCCAATGATCAAAGAAATATACACCTCTCCTGGTCAAGAAATATTAATACCCATTTTAGGATACGTCTGTCAAAGGAGGCATTATATTGTGTACAGACTTTCAATATATAGCGTTCTTCAAACCACATTTACATTATCATTTTATCATATCACATTAAATTAAATCTATTTAAATAATTACCTCGATGGCATTGCTTATTCGATATAATAGTTTTGTTTCAACTGTACTAATTAAAATAAATTAATTATTTAGTTTATTTAAATTTCAAGTTATGTATCATTTAACTGATTCTATCTGAAATCTGAAACTGTTTTATTTTCAAACCAAAAACCAGAAAACCAAAAGGGGAAATAACTGGGATAGTTTAATTGAAACGGAGCACGTAATTAAATATTCGTTTTCATTTCGAAATATTATTCTAAGCTGAATTATTTTTATTTTTAATTCGGAGGAAATTTTTTTCGCTTATTCTTAATTTTTAAGTAACGTTTTTTATTTGTTAGAGAAAAATAATTAAAACTAATGTCCTCATTTACTTGCATCTTCACGAGGGCAGACTTAGTCAGAGAGACACATGTGAACAAAAATCCATCATCCTCTGCTATTTTTGTTTATAAAAATTAATCGGTGTTACCCAGGATTTATTATAATAATTATACTATAGCAAGGATATTTAATTGCCTGCGAAACAAATTTTCTTTATAACTTATTAATTATCTTAAATCAAACATGCTCAATTTTACGACGTGACCCAGTGTCGTTTAACCCCTAGAAAAAAAAGGTCAATGTCAAGTTTCTTTTCAACTCCTTAAAAAACTTTAAAATGACAACTTCTAATGGTGTTCGATAGTGCTGAAAACGAATATCACATTTAAATTTGGGGTAGATAAGTAGTTTTCATGATATGAAAAATCACTTTTTCAAAAAGTGGGAGATCACTTTCCTATATAAATTTAATGTAAAATGGGTACCCACTTTCTAACCACCTAATAATTTCTTCATATCATAAAACAAATTTAAATGTGATATTCTTTTTCAGCACTACCGAAAACCGGCGCTGTTATTTTTACTAAGAGATTCGTTTGTTTTCATAATTGAGGACGTAACCGTGCAAGTGTCAGAAACCTTACACGAGCGGTTTGCAAAAAAAAAAATAATTTTGAGGTGGGTTCAATTATAAAAAAAAAAAAAAATGAGGTGGATTCAATTATAGAATTTGTATAGTTTTTACCAGGTGCTCCTGTACTTTACTTAATCACCTCCTAATGTAAACATAATTTTTTGTGAAATGTTAAACTGCAGAGGCACCTGTTAACAACTATACAAGTTGTATAATGAAAAAAGAACGAAAAACAAAAGTATGCTTTTGTAAACTTACTAACAGCATAATTATGTAACGACAACAACTACGGATGGCAGTGATGGCTGAGAATGCAGTTAGGAGATTCGAAGTTCCTATCCGTCGCGGTTATCACCTGAATAGTTGGCTGAAACGTTGTGAATAAAATAAAATAAAATAAAATAAACAATAAAAGATCAAAAACAACAACTAATAAAGATGAAAATAATAGTCCGAAATAAAATAAATTAATAGCATAATAAGCGTTCTAAATTATGAGATGAAAAAAATGAACGCATCTCTTAGTAAAAAAGAAACAGCACCAATTTTCGGGAGTGCTTAAAACGAATATCACAGTTAAATTTGTTTTATCATATGAAGAAATTACTAGGTGACCAGAAAGAGGGTGCTCATTTTACGTTTAATTTATATAGGAAAGTGATCCTCCAATGAAAACTACTTATCTGCCCAAAATTTAAACGTAATATTCGTTTTCAGCACCAGGGAAAACCGTTAAAAGTCGTCATTTTTATGTTTTGGAGGAGTTAGAAAGAAACTTGACATTGACCCAAAATCTGAAGACCCGGTTTTTTGTGGTCTAATACGTTTAAGCAGCCTTTATAAATTATATGAAAGAAGAATTTAAAAAAAAAAAAACATTTTAGCGTGGGGGATAACTTTTCTATATAAATTTAACGGAAAATTAGCACCCACTTTTTGGCCACAAAGCGTTCAACCAGATATGTCATCTCTAGCATGTTTGGCGATCGAGGGGGGTACAAAACATGACAAATACAAACACTTTTCGTTTTTCTTTTGTGTGTGGGGGGGGGAGAGGCGGAATTACATTTGAAAAATAAAATAATGATAAATTTAATGAATTTTTATAAAACTATTCTGTACAATTTTATAAACAGACTGAACCGCAAAATATGACAAATTACATTTTTTTGGGGGGGGTATTACATTAAAAATATATAATGACGAAAAATGTCATTTAATTGTTTTTGGAATTAATTTTTTGTAGATCTTGTTTTCCTTTTTTTTTTGCGATCGCACGGGCATTCAGTGCTATTTTTATTGAAACAAAAATTGTAATGATTCATTTTTAATTATCTTTTCTTTGCAGGGGGTGTTTCCAGTACTCAATATCCGGAGAATAGTTTCTTCTCTTTGTTGCCCTTCTGCTGAAATATCTGGTGAGAGGGTATCACGCACTTATTTTTTCAGGCGATTACATTTACATGTTTTCATCCGTTCTTTTATTTTTGTTGTGGAGGTGTCCACGTTGGCCTAGATGAAAATGATTATACAGGTGCGTTTCAAACAGAACTTCATGTCAACCCAGGCAACGCTGGGTACCCATGCTAGTATATATATATATATATATATATATATATATATATATATATATATATATATATATATATATATATATATATAAAATACATGTGTGTCTGTATGTCTCAATATTTTCAAATTTTTTCTCCTCCGAAATTAAAGGTCACATGACGGCGCTGGGGCCGCAAGTGATTTTTTTAAAATTTTTTTTATTTATTTTACAGACCGTAATTTTCTGGGTGTTTAACCGGTTTAATTGTCTTAAGAGGTAAATAATGGATCAAAATTTAAAAACATTGTTATACATTTTGTACATCCGTCTAAGTTTATTTTACATTTATACTTTTTATCAGTTAATATGTGTTTTGCGTTGGTACCGTGGTGACGTCACCAGCTAGGAATGCTATAAATTTGCTTTCGGCTTTAATTCTGGCTGATGGTACCCAAATACGTGTTTATTTACTTTTGAAATCACGACTCTATAAAAATATATAGAAATTCTGGACACATAAAGTATCATATTTAAGCGTATTTTACGACCGGACAAAGCTGGCAACCCGGCAGGTATATATATATATATATATATATATATATATATATATATATATATATATATATATATATATATATATATATATAAGGTATCTTTTTTTCATCAAATTGTTGGGTGAAACTGCAGAATAGTTAGAAAGCATCCCCCCTCTATTAATTTCTAAATAACAATATTATTTCAACACGGTGTATACAACATTTATTTATAAGATAAAACAAGCAAATATCTTAATTAAAATTTATTGAACTCTTTATTTTTAGTTCATATCAAAACTTTAAATAAAACTTTTGTCATGGGAATCACCACTAATTAAGGCCCGGAAGCCACTCGGGGATAAGGGTTATTTTGTGGACAATAATCAATGGGATAATATCGTAGTAATAGTTTGTATTGGAGATTTGATAACGTGTCTTACTTAAGGGGGCGATTAATCAGGAATTTGTTTATGTTAGATTTGAAGACGTCCAAGTTGTAGACAAATGGGAAACAGGCAAACGGAAGAGAATTCGACAGGCGTACACTTCTAAGAAAAAAAGCTATGTTCATGGAATCTACGTTTTGATTTAGGCACAGATAAAGAGTGGGTGAAATTACTGACAGTGGTTTTAGCTAGACATGTGTTTATCATGAAAGATTGGCGAGGGGGGACCAAAGATTAGAGCTCGGACGAGCACTTGCCATGGAAATAACGATAAAACAAAGACAAGCTCGAAACGTATCTTCTGTGGGAGAGAGGTTGTAGGGAAGAGAAGAAAGCATCCCCCACTAAGCCATAAAGTCTATTTTGTACTTTGTCAAGACAAGATAGGCTGTTTTTCGAAGATCCAACCCAGATGTGGCAGCAGTACTCCATCTTTGGGCGTACTTGGCTTTTATAGAGATAGAGAATTGCATCAGTAGTGAGATATCGCTGGAGCAGTAGAAGGATCCCACCATTTTCACTGCGGTCCGGACAACAGACTTGATATACGTGTTCCATTTCAGATCAGGAGTAAAGGTCAAACCTAGGAGCTTGTCAAAACATGAAGCCTCCCCAAGAAAGAGCCATCGATTTTATTTGATGCTAGATGAGGAACAGAGCGCTGATGATGTAAACTTAGGAGCTTTGTTTTAGATGCATTAAAAGTGACCCTCTCTTCCCCCACTGAACCACGCGCTCAAGATCAGAGGAAAGGGAATAAGAGAGAGAGAGAGAGAGAGAGAGAGAGAGAGAGAGAGAGAGAGAGAGCTTTGTTATTTACGGCCTTTATTGCTGTGAGTTCAGAATGAATTTACATAATGTTTCTGCTAGGGAGATATCTTCTAAAGATGAGGAGAGATCCGACCAGCTTCGTCAGAATTCATAGATGGACTGAGTTTTAATACCAATAAGAATGGAAACAATCGTTGTAGCTGAAGGGGGCCCACAGCAATAAATTTCCTATATACTGCTCTGGCTCACACATTGAGCACTCTAGTCCGGTTTTTTTTCACCACTGATGATATATATATATATATATATATATATATATATATATATATATATATATATATATATTATGCATATATTTAACAAAGATATAAGAAATAAGGTTATAAGTAACTATATTATATCGTGTACAACAAGTTTGATATAAAGTGTGTACGAGTAAGAGCTTCCACAAATGAGAAATATTAAAAATGTTAACATATATATCCAGGAGGAATAAGTTTAGTATACGTAAAAAGGAAGGAGAGACTAGAAAACCTCCGAATGCTAGGAGATAATAGTAGTAAAATGAAAATAGTTATCACTTTTACTCTCAACTTTTAATTAAATACATGTATTTACTCCCCTTTACAGTGTTGAGTTTTTCTGGCCATATATATATATATATATATATATATATATATATATATATAATTATTTTTTTTTACTATAATAATTAAATACCTACAGACACTAGTGTTTCATCCTTTCGGGATTCTTCAGTGCAGGGTGTCACAATTACTACGAGTCGAACGATTCGAACCCCGCGACACGAGACAACTCTGGCTCGATTAGCGGAGGCCGTATCCATTCGGCTACCATTAATCGTGTGAAATAGCGTTGAATTTTAAACATTTTAATTTAAATGTTCATTACGTCAGACAGACAGTGATCAAATCGTTATACGACGATCTACGCATAAGAGCTAAATTGACCGACTTTTATTCAACAGAAAGTGCTCAACGATAAGAAACGTATTTCTTAAAGGGGCTGTCATATATATATATATATATATATATATATATATATATATATATGTATATATATATAAATATATACACACACACACACACACACATATATATAATATATATGTATATATATATATATATATATATATATATATATATGAGAAAATATGCATTCTGATAGGGGTAGAATTGATTACTTAAAATAAAAGTTTGCCTATATTTACTTCAATGTTTGAAAATAAAAACTAAGTTATAATGCATTAAATTAATTACAAATTCGTAAGATTTTCATTTTCAAATAAGAGGCTTAGCTATGCTATGTCTCTGAAAAGCTTTTTAATGATTCCGAACAAATTGAAATATTCGGAATGTTTGGAATGCATATCTAATAATTATATATTCTTTCGGACAATTGAGATACCTTCAATTTTACAGAAGTTGTTCCATTGTTTTTTACTCTATTTGTGTAAAACTAAACTAATTTTAAATTTAACATATATTATTTGCGTAAAAATAAACTAATTTTAAATTGAACAGATATTATTTGCGTAAAACTAAACTAATTTTAAATTGAACAGATATTATTTGCGTAAAACTAAACTAATTTTAAATTGAACAGATATTATTTGCGTAAAACTAAATTAATTTTAAATTGAGCAGATATTATTTGCGTAAAACTTAACTAATTTTAAATTGAACATATATTATTTGCGTAAAACTAAATTAATTTTAAATTGAACATATATTATTTGCGTAAAACTAAACTAATTTTAAATTGAACATATATTATTTGCGTAAAACTAAACTAATTTTAAATTTAACATATATTATTTGCGTAAAAATAAACTAATTTTAAATTTAACATATATTATTTTCGTAAAACTAAACTAATTTTTAATTGAACATATATTATTTGCGTAAAACAAAACTAATTTTAAATTGAACAGATATTATTTGCGTAAAACTAAACTAATTTTAAATTGAACATATATTATTTGCGTGAAACTAAACTAATTTTAAATTGAACATATATTATTTGCGTAAAACTAAACTAATTTTAAATTTAACATATATTATTTGCGTAAAACTAAACTAATTTTAAATTTTACATATATTATTTGCGTAAAACTAAACTAATTTTAAATTGAACATATATTATTTGCGTAAAAATAAACTAATTTTAAATTGAGCAGATATTATTTGCGTAAAAGTAAACTAATTTTAAATTGAACATATATTATTTGCGTAAAACTAAGCTAATTTTAAATTAAACATATATTATTTGCGTAAGACTAAACTAATTTTAAATTGAAGAGATATTATTTGCGTAAAACTAAACTAATTTTAAATTGAACATATATTATTTGTGTAAAACTAAACTAATTTTAAATTGAACATATATTACTTGCGTAAAACCTAACTAATTTTAAATTGAGCAGATATTATTTGCGTAAAACTAAACTAATTTTAAATTGAACATATATTATTTGCGTAAAACTAAACTAATTTTAAATTAAAGATATATTATTTGCGTAAAACTAAACTAATTTTAAATTGAACATATATTATTTGCGTAAAACTAAACTAATTTTAAATTGAACATATATTATTTGCGTAAAACTAAACTAATTTTAAATTGAAGAGATATTATTTGCGTAAAACTAAACTAATTTTAAATTTAACAGATATTATTTGCGCAAAACTAAACTAATTTTAAATTGAACATATATTATTTGCGTAAAACTAAACTAATTTTAAATTGAACATATATTATTTGCGTAAAACTAAACTAATTTTTAATTTAACATATATTATTTGCGTAAAACAAAACTAATTTTAAATTTAACAGATATTATTTGTGTAAAACTAAACCAATTTTAAATTGAACATATATTATTTGCGTAAAACTAAACTAATTTTAAATTGAACATATATTATTTGCGTGAAACTAAACTAATTTTAAATTTAACATATATTATGTGCGTAAAACAAAACTAATTTTAAATTTAACAGATATTATTTGTGTAAAACTAAACCAATTTTAAATTGAACATATATTATTGACGTAAAACTAAACTAATTTTAAATTGAAGAGATATTATTTGCGTAAAACTAAACTAATTTTAAATTGAACATATATTATTTGCGTAAAACTAAACTAATTTTAAATTGAACGTATATTATTTGCGTAAAACTAAACTAATTTTAAATTGAACAGATATTATTTGCGCAAAACTAAACTAATTTTAAATTGAACATATATTATTTGCGTAAAACTAAACTAATTTTAAATTGAACGTATATTATTTGCGTAAAACTAAACTAATTTTAAATTGAACATATATTATTTGCGTAAAACTAAACTAATTTTAAATTGAACATATATTATTTGCGTAAAACTAAACTAATTTTAAATTTAACATATATTATTTGCGTAAAAGTAAACTAATTTTAAATTGAACATATATTATTTGCGTAAAACTAATTTTAAATTGAAGATATATTATTTGCGTAAAACTAAACTAATTTTAAATTGAACATATATTATTTGCGTAAAACTAAACTAATTTTAAATTTAACATATATTATTTGCGTAAAACAAAACTAATTTTAAATTGAACATATATTATTTGCGTAAAACTAAACTAATTTTAAATTTAACATATATTATTTGCGTAAAACAAAACTAATTTTAAATTGAACATATATTATTTGCGTAAAAATAAACTAATTTTAAATTGAACATATATTATTTGCGTAAAACTAAACTAATTTTAAATTGAACATATATTATTTGCATAAAACAAAACTAATTTTGATTATTGTATTATTTATATTATTATTCGGATTACGTCATGCAAATATGTAGAAAAATATCATAATGATTTGAATGTGAGTCCTTTTTTTACATAGGCTTCATCACTTATCAAGGCCAAGAGACCACTCGAGGATAAGGGTTAAAGAGTTTAGTGTATAAATTGGACAATGTAGTAATCGTTAGTAATGGAAATTCTGTACATTTGTTAACAAGTGGAACGCCTCACCAAGAACTTATTTACGTTAGACTTGGAGACAACCATATTGTAGTCAGCTGGAAAGCAAGAAAACGGAAGGCAATTCCACAAGCGAGCAGTTCTAAGAAAGAAGCTTTGTTCAAGGAATCTGCGTTAAGGTATAGCCACAGATAACAGGTGGGGGAAATTCTTGATTGTGTTTTCAGCTAGACGAGTGTTTCTTGTGAAAGTTTGGCGAGGGGGGACCATAGACTGAAGCTCAGTCGAACACTTTCCATGGAAATAACGATACAGCAGAGACAAACTCGCAACATTTCTTCTGTGAGACAGAGGTTGCAGGGAAGAGAAAAGGATATCTCCCACAAGGCTATGAAATCTATTTTGAACTCAAACAAGGCAGGACAAGTCCTTTCTAGCAGCTCCTGCCCAGATGTGGCAACAGTATTCCATCCTTGGACGTACCTGGCTCTTATATAAATAGAAAGTTGCATCAGCAGTGAGATATCCACTGGATCGATAGAAGGATCTCACCATTTGTCTAGCGACCTTGGCAACAGATTTGATGCACCTGTTCGATTTAAGCCCTACAATTATATAGACATGTATAAACATCTACAGTTAAATACGTAAATACTTATGTTCAACAAATCATTACTACCTTATAAGTAGGGCTATAACAACAACATATTTTTTACATTGTTTTGACTCTCGAGTATATATCCGTTAATATCTTATATGCTTTATATAAAATGCAGTGGTTTTCAGATGATTAACTGCGCCTAACTGAGTCGGATATATAATCGAGAGTCAAAACAATGATAACAATGTCCTGTTGTCATACTACTTATAAGTAACTTTCTCGATACAGATAATCCTACTCGTTGTCCAAAACGTCCCTTATTCAAAAGAATGCGTCTGCCCATTAAGACAGAGAATTTGCAATGCCCAATGGCCATTTGCGTGCATACGTGCAACCTTCATCTCTAATCAAGTACTTTTAACAGCAGGTGGTGGTCAATAATATCACACCTCACATATGATGCTAGCTATGGCTATAGATAACCTTAACGTGCTTGTCTATCTCCAAGCAGTATTAGAAGGCCAGTTATGCATGGGTTACTAAAAGAAACTCTCAAGTTGAGTGGCCACAACTGCGATGGTTTATTTTTTACTAAAATAATGATGTATTTTCGAATTGGCCGTGTGGAAAATCAGTATCATGAAGCAAAATGGCGGAAAGTTATTTTGTTTTGTTATCATGGAATGTGTCATGTTATTATCGCCAAAATATTTACAGATGTTTTTGCTTGAGAGAATCGGAGGATGTGTTTTACTTACTTCCATATTTACACTTTCATTGGAATAAACGAAAAACTGGCGATTGATTGAAAAAGAGCAAGTTTAGTGCTTTAAAGGGACTGTACAATATAATATCACTTTAAAATACGGCTCTTTTTTATTGTGGGAGGTACGTTGAAATATTACAGATATTCCGCTTCTTTCGCACTTTGAGGAAAATCCAGGAGGAGCTGTGATAATCCGTTGTAGCCTGGCCATCTTTTCCTATATCTTTTACAAGAAAATACCTATAATACGCCGAACCACAAACAAAGAGAGCAAAAAGGGTAATGTTCGTTCTACGCAATTACTTCGTGTGTTCTGTGTCAAATGTTTAAAAACTTAGCATGAAAATGATTAGCCTTGCTCCTCTCTGCGTAGGGAGAATAATGTTTGCAACCCTGCAGGTTAACGAACAGCTTAAACCAACAGCAAGGACTTCAATAATTCTTAAATCATAATTTTCTTTATATCTACAACGAAATCTATCTGGAAAGAAAAAAACTCTGAAATACTCTCATAGATCTACTCACTGATCGAAAATATGAAACTTCTAAGCGACAAAATAGTTGTTATCAACTAAGGCATGACTCAACAAACGAAACACAAATCCCTTAATTGGGGCGCTTTCTCCAATCCTAAGAATACAAACCATGTATATTTGCGATTCTAGCCCTGGTAACGCAACAGTTAAAGCTTGATACACAGACGTTAAAGAAAGACCCTTGTCAGAGCTAGATCTTCGAGCGAATATGTCGTATATTTGAGAATATTTCTAATATAAGATGCTATATGTATTCTATACCAATATATGCGTCTGCCCGGGTTTTGATGATACTTAAAACAGGTTGCATTTTAATTGTTCTAATTAGGCGTAATTTTCAAATAGTCTAGTTATTTCATTCTAACATCCAGTGAATTATTTTCAACGTCTTATTGTAAGGTTTGTGAATCACTATATTTTAGACGGTGTCTACATTTCTTGTATGAATGATTCTCTATCACCCGCTTTCGACCTGTCTGTCTAATACCAGTCAAGGATAATGACGAATAAACATAAAAAATATTGAAACGGCCGATTACTGCACTAGATAATTTTGCAATAAGCGTTACACCATTTAAACTGATGGTTGACAATTAACAAATTAAAATAACTCGAGTTTTACAAATCGATCAACATATTGAGGAGCTTTTCGAAGGTCTAAATAACGTGAATTAACATGGATATCAATAAACATGGGAAACGGTAAATATATTAAATTGTATTGTATTGTACCTCACTGTTAAAAGTAATTAATGTCTTAATTAATTTATTTACCCTGCTATATATCTATAACAGTGAAAATAGACCTGAGGATAATACAAAACATACATACCACACCGATTTTTTTAATCTACAGACATGTAATTTAGTATATAGTATAATCAGACATACGGATAACTTTGTGTTCGGTTTTCATCTGGAAAATTGAGTTGCTAAAAGGTCCAAATTGGAAAAGTAGTATTGGGGAATTATTGGAATCTTATATCTGTTTATTGTTTCACGACTGCGCATGCGCGAATCGGTCACCTGACATCTTCCTTCTATTGAAAATAAGTACGTTTGAAAATACTTTTTATCCTAACGGTTATCGTAATTTACCCACGTCTTTAGCTTTTGGTTTCGATCTCAGCTCGAATATTTTGTCTTTGCCTATAAGAATTAAATTATATAAAAAATAACATAATACTCGCTAGCACATGTCTCAGATTCTTTCGTTTTTTTTACTTCAATTTTTGAAAGGAAGTTTATTTTACGTTTAATACGAGATAACGTCGCGTAATCTGATATTAAATATATAAAAATGGAATGTAAATGTATATTAATAATATATATATATATATATATATATATATATATATATATAGATACATAGAATTGTAGAAGGCGGTACAATGCAGAGGTAACGGAAAGACATATGGTATGTCCGTGTAATATAATATTTCGAGAAAGATCTCTTCGTCAGATATTTACTTGATTTTGACAAACGTGCTGTTGTAAGCAGTAACTATACCGCAGCAAATCATCGCTCGGGACTTGTGGGTTGTATATGGTTAGCTTTTTTTCTCAATTCTTATTTTATATTTCTAAATTATTTATTTTATATTATATTTTATTTTATTTATTTGTTTTTTTTTGTTTTTTTTTTTATAATAGTTTATCTTTTGTTCAAACGTGTTGTTGTAAACAGTAAATAGTACAGTATCGGGCTAAATAACTGTCCGGACCTTGTTGGTGGCTTTTTAATTTAATATGATTGAGTTTGTTTGTTTTTCTTTTACTTATTTTTATTTCTATTTTATTTATTTATTTTATTTATTTATTTATTTATTTAATCTTTTTTATAGTAGTTTATGTTTATATTGAGGAGATTAATTAACTAATTTATTTGTTGTTTGTGTTTCTGCGTTCTGTTTGAGGTGATGGGGGCGTAGACTTAGAATAAATCGGTTGGTCAAGGGAGACTACTTGATGAGCTGTTCTAAGGGGGATAATCGTTACCGATATTTCTTCTCAGTTAGATGTATAACGTTACATTACTTTTGTGTATTTATTTGTTTGCTTATTTATTTTATTTTAGTGATATTATTCTCATTCTTGGGGTATTTTATTTAATTCGTTATGTAGTGTATATATACTCATTTATGGATTCTTGTATCTTTAATTCAATTATATAGTAAGTATAATTAGTTATCAATATATGCAATGTGTTATGACGAAGTGGTTAGAAGTTATTTCGAGAGTTTTAGTATTTTTTTTTATAATGTATTTATTTATTTGAGTTAACTTGGATTTCTGTGTTTAGTGTATTATGTCTTATTATTATTTGCGATTAGTATTGTAAGGTTTACTCGGAGAAATCAATTGGGTTATATTGGGGTATATAAACTTATAAATTTGCATGAGTCGTATACGTGTAGCCGTGTAGCCCACATGCTCGTACCATCTAATTCATATATCTTAGGCTTGCTATTACATTGTTAAACATTGTTATTATTATTAATGTGTAGTAATCTTGAATAGGGATTGCTTATTTATTATTTTGTTTGTTTATTTATTTTGGTTTATTTTAATTAAATTTTGGATTTATTTATTTTTGTGTTTGTTTATTTATTTTTTAATCGTATTATACAATAGTGGTAAGTGTGCATTAAGTTAAGAGTGAAGAGCCTAATTCATGTCGGCGATTAATCTTGGGATGTAATTTGGCAATCATGATTGATTCTTTGATACGAAGGTTGCCAACGTTGCGTTCGGTGGCTAAAATATCTACTCTGATGGATTTGTTAGTGTTGTCGCATGTGTGAAGGTGTTTGCGAACAGAAGAGGCTTGTGTTTGTATGTGTTCTTTTATTCTAATGTGCAGGTGTCTCATTGAGCTACCGACGTATGACTGGTCACATTTGGTGCACTGTACGCAATATACTGTGTATGTAGGGTGGCACATGTTAGTGGTGTTCATCGGGCAGTTAATTAGGGTGCAGGGTACGTTGCTTAGGTGGGTTTTTGGCGTAGTGATGGCCCAGTGTGTATAAGCTGTATATCTAGACCCTCTCTGTGTATAGCTTTGCGGATGGCTGTTGTGATCTTGTTGAAATGAGGCAGCTTTAGAAAGCAGGTGTTAGAGGAAGAATGTGGTGTGCGTCTTCTAGATTTATTGAGGTTTTAAATGGTTTGTTTTGGGTATATCTGACGAAGAGATCTTTCTCGAAATATTATATTACACGGGCATACCACCAGACCAACTTTCTCAGGTGACTACTCAGCAAATATAAACATACTGCGTATATGAAATATGAATATGTACACATGTATTTATAAGTTGTATTAATAAATTTCTCACCTGCTTCAGCTTGTGTCTTTCCGTTACTTCTGCATTGTACCGCCTTCTACAACTCTATTAAACTACATACTATACACTGTTTCAAGCTAACTACACCCACCTCTTATATATATATATATATATATATATATATATATATATATATATATATATATATATATATATATATATATATTTACAAGGTGGTTACAACTTATCAAGGCCCGGAACCCACTCAGGGATAAGGGTTATTGTAAGTGCAGTACGTTAGTGGGGATATTTAAAGTGTCTACTTAAGGGGGCGGTTCATTAGGAATTTGTTTACGTTGGACTTGAAGACATCAAAGTTGTAGTCAGGAGGGAAGAATGTAGACGGAACACAGTTCCACAGGCGTACAGTTCTAAGAAAGAAGCTTTGTTCATGGAATCTACGTTTTGATTTAGGCATAGATATAGAGTGGGGAAAGTTTTTGTCAGTGGATTCAGCTAGACGGGTGTTTTTCGTAAAAGATTGGCGATGGGGGGGGCAGTGATTAGAGTTCAGACGAGCACCTGCCATGGAAATAACGATAAAACAAAGATAGGCTTGCAGCGTCTATTCTGTGGGAGAGAGTTTGCAGGGAGGAGAAACGAGAATCCCCTCTAAGCCACGAAGTCTATTTTGTACTCTGTCAAGGCAGGATAGGTTGATTTTAGCAGCTCCTGTCCAGATATGGCAGCAGCATTCCATTCTTGGACGTACTTGGCTTTTATATAGATAGAGAATTGCATCAGTACTGAGATATCTACTATATCATTAGAAGGATACCACCATTTTTCCAGCGACCTTGTCAACACTCTTGATGTACGTGTTCCATTTCAGATCAGGAGTGAAGGTCAATCCCAGAAGCTTGTCAAAACATGAGGCTTCTCCTAGACGAGAGCCATCCATTTCAACTGATGCCAGATTGGGATACGAGCGTTGATGATGTAAGAAGTTTGGTTTTAGATGCATTAAAGGTAACCAGCCCGTCTTCCCTCATTGAACCACTCGTTCGAGATCAGAGGAGAGAGAATTAGAGAGAGCTTTGTCATTTACAGCATTTGATGTATTGCTGTTGATGTTCGTGTCATCAGTATAGATGTCAACGAATGATTTAAGTATGTGTTTAGGGAGGTCATTGATGTAGATCAGGAAGAGAGTTGGGCCCAGGATTTACCCTTGAGGGACTCCAGCATTAATACTGCAGCCCTCTGATTTTTTTTGTCCATCAACCACTACTCTTATGCGCCTATCAGATTTAATAATAGAGAGAAGATTTCCAGTTATACCGTAGCTGGAGATCTTGTGAAGTAGGCCTTTATGGCATACCTTGTCGAAGGTCTTTGATATGTCAAGAGCAATTGCCCTGGAAAGGAAGCCTTTGTCAAGAGATTCACTAATCCTATGAGATTTTACAACTATCCGCATATATTGAAAATACTTTTCATACAGTCATCAAACTAATCCATGTTTTTAAGTTGACTAGCTGACGTAAACAAAAAATGCCCACGATGCGAATTGTCAGTTTTTGGCTCAGTTTAAGTAACAATAACCGCCGTTATCGAACTTCATCAAACAATTGATATATTACAAATTGAACTGTTTCTTTTTTATCATTTGTTTTTTGTATTGTTCAATAGCTATGACGGTTTTAAAGTACTTTTTCGAATTCTTCGTTTTTATTGTTTTCCTAGGGGGGGGGCATTTCACCAGTTTCGAAGTTAGCGATATATTTTGTTAAGTTACAACCATAAGAGTAACGCAATGCATAAAACATGCTACATAAATGTCGAATATTTTTTTTATCGTTGCAAGCACATATTGAGCTCCATCTATGGAAAAATCAAAGTGTCCTATAAAAAAACAACGATACAATTTGTAATATATCGATTGTTTAGTGGTCAGATAAAGGCCGTTAGTATTACTTTAACTGACCAAACACCGACAATTTATTTTCATGGGCTTTTTTTATGTCAGCTGGTCAACATAAAAACATGGATTGGTTTCCTGGGTGTATAAAAAAGTTTTCTGAATATACGCGGATAAATGTAAAATTAACAGAAAGAAAAATATACTAGTAACATAGATATACATTCCATTTTTATACAAATAATTGTCTAGCTAAAGCGACCGCCAACAACTTTCTCACTTTTAAGCTGTGCCCGAAATTAAACGAAAATGCCATGAGCAGGATTCTTTTCTTAGAGCCAGTAATCTGGTGAACACAACACTATTTATCTACTTCCCAGCTGAGTAAAGGACGGCCGACTTCAAGTCTAATGTTAATAGATTCCTAATGAGTTGTTCATTTAGTTAATCTAGACAAACCTAAATTCCACCGTGATTGTCCTAGTCTCGCATTTACCTAATACTTAAGTCTTATCATTCAGTGGTCTGCCGGTCTTGATATGTGGTTACCATTCAAGTTTAAACTCATATATTCTATTTTGTTGTATATCTTTTGGAGGAATATGCGTTTGATAATGACAGTATATTATATTTGACGGTATTTTTCATATAAAATAATATTGTTATAACATCGCATGCTTATATATTCGTATTATTAAGACTGGGATATGTTTGAATTATATTTCCAAATAATTATTCTGATTTGTCGTGGTTTTAAATTAACAAAATTAATAATAATAAAATATTCTATATTTTACTATATTTCTCTGAATTCCTATTTAACTTATTTTTTCTATGTTTAAAGAACATCGGGTTGTATAATTCACTATTTATTTTTTATTCGTATGTGTTAATCTGCTACGGCAGGTGGATGTTTCCTACGTTTTGAAATTAACTACCACTAAATAAAAAGAAGTCCATGACTTAAGGATTCACAAGTCTTGCTAGAAAACGGTAACAAAATTTTCCATACATCTACACATTATGAAACGAGTTTTTTTTTGTTTTTTTTCGTTTAGGATTTTTTTGAAATATTCAAAAATAACAAAAAGTAACATAAAAACCATTAAGGGTCAGAATCAGACTGTAATCTTATACAGATTTAGATTTAGTTGGCAAAGTCGATTTAGCGTAGTTAGTATTGTTTAGAAACACAAGGAAAACAAACACCTATTCCGATGAAATATCTACATTCACTGATTATGCACTCGATATTTCATCACGGGCAACACCGAAACACGAACCCAGCTGGAATATATGTATATATATATATATATATATATATATATATATATATATATATATATATATATATATATATGTACATAAATATATATGTGTGTGTGTATTCACGTGTGTTTGTGTTTCTGAATGATTGTACAGTATTTCTAAATACAGACTTTTTCCAAAGCCAAATAAGTATTCATTCGTAAGTTATGTGTTCCCTTCTCTCTTTCGCAGACGGTGATCTCTTCTGTAGCTTCTTGACAGCTTTCAAGCAGAATCCATTGAAGCCCTCTAAATACGCAAGCATAAAGATGAAATGCTCCTTTGCCTGATTTCAAGTTGGGTAAAGCTAATAGTGAGAAGCACTTTTTGTCAAATGAACATTTAGCCGCCCTTACTGGATCATTTGAAGTGCACTAAATAGCACGCTTTATTAGAGGGCAGTGAATAGGGAGACCAGAAGGAAAGCAGCCACCGATGTAGAAGGTTAATAATTACTCTGACGCTGGGAAGAATGGGGGGGGTCGGATTTGCGAAGGGGGTTTCTCACAAATCGGATTATCGAGAAGGATAAAATGAATGAGTTAATTGTCCAAAAGCGACAAATCTTAATATTTGCATCGAAGCTATTGCGACCACAACGGCAAAATAGTTGGACGCTTGTTCGTATAATTGCGCGCAGAATCTAATATAACACACACACACACACACACACACACACACATATATATATATATATATATATATGACTACTTCATTAAATCATATACATTAATATACGAAAGTATATATTTATGCGTAAACTTTAAGTATTTACTTCAACAGTGCTCAATACGTAAGTAGAGCTAGGTAGCATGTTATAAAATATTTATGGCTATATATAAATTATATATATATATATATATATATATATATATATAAGTGTGTGTATATATTACTTTTGTACTTTTGTTATCATTTACACAAAATTCCTACTATACAAAAGTATATATATATATATATAATTAGCTATTACGTTGCCACTTCAGTATATATATATATATATATATATATATATATGTGTGTATATATATATATATATATATATATATATATATATAATGTTTTTCCTTGTTAGAATTCAACATTATAGCAATACAAATGCAGAGGCCACATATAAATCCAATATGGCTACACTACCATTAATAATTGATTTAGGTTTTTCGGACATTATCAGTCAATTTTATTTATTATGACAACTCTTCATAAGAGTTTACATGAGTCCTTTTCTCAAACAATTAATATTTTCAAGTATAGCAGGACACTTACTCATTATTTTCTCATTTTGCTCTCCTCAACGAGGCCAGAAACTGTTGTAGGTTTCCACATTTTTCACGGCCCCGTCGTCCGCGTTTATTTCCTAACTCCGTATATTTAACATTTGAATACCATAAGTAAATACAGGCACTTCTATTCAAAAATTCATTCTGGTCAATATGATTTCCTATTCACATATGTTTATTGAATAAATTGAATATCGGATTAAGCGAATTGTTAGCTACTAAAAAAAAAACTATCTGGAATAAACATCGAACGCCGCACAAAAGAATTAACCAATCGTACTCTTATATATAAAGTAATTGGATATGAGAAGTGGCATTTACCATTCAAAATTCTGCATCGTTTTTCTGATCGTCATTGTAGTCGTCGCAGTTGCTGTATTTGTCTTTGCCCTCTTGTCGCCGTCGTTACTATCGTTCTCTTTATCGTTGATGCTATGCAACTTTATGCAAGCTTATAAAATCATAAATGCTACAAAAACTAACATTATTAGGTTTGAAAGGAGCGACCGTCGATGACTTCCATAATTCATTCCCATAACATTTGCAAGATCCAACATTGCAAACAATAAACATCACATTTGCATCACCAATATTACACATCACATATTTTTTAATTCATATGTGTGCTATATTCACGAGCGTTTATAAATGGGTACTTACGTAGAATAGGCATCGATCTAAAAGGTAATGTGATTACTTATAAGCACATTGGTGAAAGTTTTTATAACAATTATGGACTGTCAACGTACATTTTAATATAAAAGTAATGCCTTAAAAGTTATATTAAACTTGAAAAGTATAGGTAAAAATAACAATCTTTATTCCTCAGAAAACCTCATTAAACAATGCGCCACGACCCGCTAATTCTATAGAGCGACAATATCCACTTAAAAGATCAATCATCATCATGAGCGATTGTTCCCGCCACTGACTGACAGTAACCGAAAATTGAATACAGGTGGTTTGCCCGTCAATTCTTGTGAATATATCTGTATAGTAGTGACAGTAAGATAATTAAAAAAGAGCACTGCTCACTAGTAACCTCTAATCATCTTCATACGAGCAAGTTAACAATAACCGTCGCTGAATAGCAGCGCACGACAATGGAAGATTACTTTATTTCGGAACAGCCCGATGAAGTCCAAAACTGATCATGATAGATAATGTCTGACAATGTCCGATGGTTGCATAGAAAGCCAGTGCCTGCGAGTAAATTAAAGTAACCGCCTCAAAAATCCAAGAGCCGACAATTTATTTCGGATCTGATCAAAGGAAATATTGACCATGGCTGCTAGTGATCCACAGTGGCAGTGGTAAAGAAGCCAGTATTTACCAGTAAACGCAAGTTATTACCTCAAAACAGCACTAACCCCAGTAACTATCAGTACCTGCAAATGGATCACAGAGTTAAACAATGGAAGACAGGTAATTTAATTTCACAACAGTACAATGAGGTCCAATAGTGATTGTAATAACAACTAATGATAATGACTGAAAGTTGCAGCCAATGCCAGTAACCGACTGTAAACGCAAGTATAAATAACAGCTTAAAAATGTCATTAATAGCCACTAATTAGTGTTCGCCATTGAAGATAAACAATTTTTAGGAATAATCTAATGGAGATCGACGTTGCCAGTAACTGCAAGTTTCGAAGGCATTCATTGCCTACCAGTAAACGTTAGTACCCGCCATTAAATATCAGTATCCACCAGTACCTGCCCGAACCTGCAGTAATCGCCAGTAACCACGGGTGCTAACAATCTTAGCCAGTGCTTTTCAATAGCTACCACCGCCTGTCAATGTTCAACTGCAGAAATCAGATAATTTATTTTTCCTCAGAGCGTTTACCCGCTATTTTCCAGCTCGTATAGTGATGAGCCCACCAACACCCATATGTTAATCTGATTTGTGTCATACTTGCATTAGGCAACGCCGGTACACAACCATTTCTAGGTATAATAAAAGGTTCCAATCTTTATGATAACCATAAAATTTAAACAATATAGATTTTGTTATAATATCCTTAATTATTATTCTAGTCTTTAAACGGGCCACGTGCGATCTTGAGTTCGGAACAGAACGTCTTAATAATGAGTGAAATAACTAATTCGAGAGTTTCATTAATTAAATTTAAATTCCGTTAATTTTAGGCTTGGAACTAAGACAATATGGTTGAAATAACATCATTGAAGAGTTATCAGGTCTTTCTTGTACTTTATAAAGCGCGATGATCAGTTGGGTGCATTACGTATGCACACACACACACACACACACACACATCATTCGTGTATGCACGTATGAAAAGAATTATTTACAATTGATAATTATTTTGATCGTTTCAGAAGTTCTTTAACATGTTCCGAGAATAAAAATGCGGTTGTTATCTCGTTCGATCACTTTAGGTCGTCAAAATTACGTTATCCTTCTATTTGGTTTTATAAATGTAATAATGCCCTTAATTCTCGGTACAGTGAACGGTCGTTTAGGCGAAACGTCCCTTGCTGATTGTGTGAAGGGCTGCATCGTAATGAGGTACTGACCTTTGTGCTAGCATCGTAATGAGGTACTGACCTTTATACTAGCATCGTAATGGGGTACTAATCTTTGTACTAGTGTCAATCATCACAAATGATTGCGAAAGCATGAAACATTAGTGAGTATAGTTGTAACAATAGAAGGAAGCAAAACCTTATAGGTTGTCCTTATGAAACAATTGAGGAGGTGAAAGAGGCTGTGACGAGGGTCAATGACACCCTCAAGAAAAGGTGTTCTATGACGACGACACAATCACATTGACAGTATAAGGCACAATCTCGTTGACACACCTGTTATCGCAAGATCACTGAAGTTATTAACGTCGAACCTGGCCAGAACCAGACGGTTGACCATTTGAGAATGTTAGGCGATGTATTTGCCGCGAGCTAAAATACTAGGTTAGGAAAACTGGCGCAATCTATCCTTCCCCCCCCCAAGGCAGATGGGCTTCTCTTAAGCCGTGGAAGGCAACCCATCTCGTGATGGAGTTACGATAAATAATACCCCTGATAGATCTGACTCGTGTAGTGAGTTCAATCCCGGCGGAGGCAGCATCTTACGTGTTACGTTTCCTTCAGCTTCGGGAATAGCCAATAGTCACAGGGAGTAAGGTTCGACTATAGGAAAGGTGAGAAAATGTATTCAAGCCCATCTAGGTAAAATCGTCGTTGATCTTCTCTTGGCACCCTACAGATTAACTTCTTCAGTTTCGGCAAAAATTGTATGTGCCCTTACCACACTGACATCAAGGCGTGCACGTATTGCCTCTATTGACAAACGACTGTCCTGATCTATTCATATTTGGATAATCAACTCTGATATTTTTACTTCTTTAGCTCTCCTACAACTCTCACCATCTCTCACAAACTCCCTGCCTTCTTTGAATCTTGTATACCACTAAAAAAAAAAACAAAAAAAACGATGATTGGGTTATACAATATTGCTGAAAAGCAGTCAAAACATTCCATGCGTTTCTGTGGAATATTTCCAAGGTTGAAATCGAATTATATTGCATATCACCCTTTGAAATTGTCATCACGTTTAGGTAGCATTTAGTTGTTATAATCAGGCTTTAGTAGGGTGTATTCCAATTCGTGTCCGGCTGAAAAATTGGTCAGGTATCTCATAAGAGATATAGCAGTAACACGCTGGTGTTCAAGAGTCTACAGCAATTTTAAAAGCCTGTACAGGAAAGGCGATTATTGAAGACGCTTCCTATATCCTGCTATACGAAACCATCTTCCCAAGGACTAATTTCTTTTTCATTGTTTGAGAGACTAGTGTAATATATTTTGTAATGCCATAATACAATATTCATAAACATGCTTATTAAATGGAATGATATCCCGCATATCACCTGCTAGTCAAGTAACAGCATAGTGTATGTTGCTTAGGACACAGTCTTTCTATTTGACGGGATAGGTGTTGGCAGTGTGGTATCTGTTCTATATTTAGGATATCACACTGAAAGGAATTTAATCCTTTTTAGGAGAATGGGTGATCATGATAACATCATCTTAATAATTTCCTCGCATTTTTTGTGCATTTTACTTTATACACACACACACAGATATATATATATATATATATATATATATATATATATATATATGTGTGTGTGTGTGTGTATGTATCAAACAATGTACAAGTTAAAATATTCCTCAAATTAAAAATTAAGATATGCTTGAAAATCTTCCTGTGAAACGTTGTTGTTAATACATCAAAGAAAACACATATAGACTCAGTTGCAAAGGAGAAATACAATAATAAAGAGAAAAGAACTTCAATTCCTGTTTCAGATTTTCAGAAGAAAAAGTATTGCTAATTCTCCCACCACGCGTTACTTCTTGTTTCGGCTGTGACCTGACCCACATTTCACACGCTCTCTACTTTTTATAGTCTTTCTCTTTTCAATGACGTCAGTTAATATTTCCCATTATTTTGCATACGCGCGTCCGTTACACTATTTCTCTCTATTACTCTTACGTCTTTCACTGAATGCTAGCGGCAGCGCATATACGATTGCTTAGCCGCACTTTATTACCTAATCAAGTGTAGTTAGCAAATGGCTTCACAACTGCACTTATCTCGCAATGCTTGCCATTAACATTTAGCATGTCTCAGAGCTTTTTGCCTTTGGGTATAAACGGAACTTGTTCCAGTTATGGCGTTAGAAACTTACAGGACATTGTATTATCAATTGTAATTTAAGAGTACATTCAAAAGATAGAAAACATCATTGGCAGGATTAGTTATAGTCCAACAAAAATACGCTCTCTATTCTTTTTTTACTACGTTAATCATTTAAAGTAAGGCATCTTAAAATGTTTACATGGCATCTCGAAATGTTATAATGTTATTGAAACGGGGCAGTCTATATTATCTGGTATTTTCTTTTATTTTAATAATCCTGGTATACTCTGGCACTAGGACACCTTTTTTCAGGTAACAATGAGGAATACGTTGTTTTTCCGGTCCCTGTTTACAGTATTTGCCCCGCTTTACGTTGTTATAATGTTATTTGATTATATACATGTATACTATACACTGTACTGTATTTTGTTACTAATTTGTAATGCCATTTCCCGGGCACTACTGTACAAACGCTATGTTTGTATCTTTTTAGAGGAAAAACGAATTAGATTTATAATTTCCATAATCTCACAAAAGAATCGGAATCCTAGGAAAAGAATACAAAACAAAGTTATTAGGTTTGTAGCATTCGGACGACTTTCCCCACTATTGACTTTATCCTCACAATATTTCGGCTGTTATATTCTCCGTCATTCTGATGTTTCTTGACAATTACGAGAACCTGTACGGAATTTCAAATGAATTCCTATTTGAAAAACATAGCAGAAGCTTTCTTATTCTCACGTAAAACACATAAGGAAATCGTAATTGAATTCTCCGCATCAACTCTACTCAGGATTGATCCATCAAACCCAGACTACTATAACTTAAAAACTGACTACAAATAAGTACATATCAGGATATCTCAACAAATCTTACTTGTATATATTGTTTTAGAAAAATAACTATAAGACAGATCTAACGTTGCCCGGGATCAAACGAGGATCAACGAATGTTGTTCACTTTTGATATTTTTTATTGTAACCAACATCGGTGAAATCACCCATTTTTCAATCCAATATGTTGCTTATCTGTCCTACTGGGGACCCATCGCCTTACACCGGAAGCAAGCTTCACGTGCCTCCCTGCGATGACAAACCACAATGAATTATACTTTATATTGCACTGCAGAGAACCTACTGTGGATTTTATAAAATCAATTGATAGAATTAATTCAAACTGACAAACAAAAACAAGTATCATTGTTTAATTGTGCTCTCAAGAGTAACATTCACTTCGAACGCGCCTATGTCGTATCAAAGAACGTACTGGGTATATAATACGTTGGTCTATTCTATATGTGCGGTAAAAAAATTATCGAATTCATTTCTGATGTTAGGCTGTATAAGGGTGTTAACTTTGGTCAAAATCGATCTGCTTTTTTTTTTATTAAATCGGATTTTTTTTGGATTATTGATACTTTACAAAGGCAGTTCGATATGTGCCTATCTAAGAACAGCTCTGGACAAAAAAGTGCATGTGTGTGAATTTTTAAAAGCCTACTAGACATTGTTTTCGAGTGTCGAAGATCTTTCTCTACAGGGATTTAAAATCACATAATATACGCAATCCAAATAAGATCGAATCGGTATGGCTAATATGCCCTGTCTTTTACGAGGAATGGTGTATCTTGTCAGAGTGATGTTACCTCAAGTGACACCGGACGCATGATACCCCTCGAAGCAAGAAAAAAATCACATCCTAAAATCCAGAAACACGCAGAGATCAAAAGAAATATACACTATAGTATATTTATATGGTTTATTAGGGCGATGAAAAATGTTCTTAACTTCTCAACTTACTCAGTGTTTAAAAGGTAAACAATACTGTTAATGATAATTTCGAATATCTATGTATCTCATATAGAAATCAAGTGTTGGACCCGAAAAGGGGGCACTGTTTTTGCTGAGAAATTCGACTGAAAGGAAAAGAAGTAAAAATTTATATATGTCTTATATATATATATATATATATATATATATATATATATATATATATATATATTTATATATATATATACATATATATATATAACACGATTTATACATATACATGTATATGTATGTATATATGCATATGCATGTACATATTACACGATTTATATGCATGTATGTATGTATGTATATATTACACGTTCAAAATTGTTTTGTTTTCAGTTTAGTATAAGATGAATTTATATGAGTTCGTGAGCTTTAAAATGTTTCTTATAATCCTTGAAATACTAAATATATCAAAGTTGAATTGTAATTTTCTCATGGATCGTGGCATGCATTTAATATATCTTTATATATTTTATTTTCATCAAAATCCCTTTTGCCTCAGGTAACGATCGCTAGATACAGAAAACACCTCAGGTTCTGATTAAAAAAAATACGAATTAAATTTAAAAGTACACAAAAAAAACGAGAAAAGATGAGAAAAGGTGCGGGGGGAGGGGAAGAATAATAAAAAAAACTCTCCATAACTTGTTTTACCAGCTTGAATGAATTTTCGTTAAACTTATAAGCATCTGTGTGCGTTTTGTTTTTCTTTGGAGTGAGAATTAGACAGGTTTCATTTTGGCTCGAATTGAAAAACGAAAAAGAACATTTTTTTCTTTTATTCTTGCGTTTACATACATTTAATTATTTATTTTATCTCTAGCGTCTTAGTGGTAGGCTCTGTTTCAGGAATTAAAAATCAAAAGAACAGGAGAGATACAAAAAATAAGCTCTGTTTATGCCAACCACACTGTGATCTTCTTTTCGATGAGCGTAGTTGTTTTTTGTCTTTAAAACAAAAACATCTCCTTTTGTTTCAGTTAAAATCTCTTCAATTTTGTTCGCCTCATTTTTTGTAGTATTATTACGGGATTAATTTTCACAAGGAACTGTATTTGAATTATCTTGTCTCTCTTTTATTTTATTTTTTATCTATTTTATTTTAGCATCGTTGTTTATTATAGATATTTGCCGATTTTTTTTTCTTTGTTGGTTCTTATCTGTCTTTTTTAGTCCGCAATATTTTCGCATTCTAATCCTTCATTTTAATGATATCAATTGACACTTCTATATTTCAGTTTTCCTTATAAGCAGTAGTATCATTTTAGCTCATTTTTAGTATTTTATGATTACCATCTAATAAGGGAGTACAAGTTTCTTTGAAATATAATAATAGTAAATCCCTCACGAGGGAGCCGGCGATATTTAATTCATTCGCACATGATGAAAACCGGAGGGTAAGTAAAAATTCCTAAATAAAAGGGTGTATGATGTATCCGTATATATTCTGACCAGCCCAGTCGGCATTTACCTCTAGGGGCACCATCAACGATTTCCAAAGAGAACGTAAATTCTGGGAGGCAGAACATTCGTAGACAAATTATCTTTGATTATTATGAGAGACTGGGGTTGGTTCGTTATCGAAACAGTCTCTCTTTTCAAGAAATGAATAACGCCGTTTAATATAAACTCGGTTGTGAACCAAAAAACCCGGCATTTATAATGATAAACCTAGGCTGGCTATCATCGTTTTATACTTTGAGAGTAAACTCGTAAATAAAAACTGGCATTACATTCACCAAAAAAGCAGAACACGGGAGATACCTTCCTTGTCACGCACGAAGTAATCAATTAGGGTGGAAAGGCGGTCTATCAAAAAAGGTATCCTACAAAAAAAGTCACTCTAGTCTCCTAAAAATAACTTTGCTACTCTCGTCAGCATTCCTCAATCAGGTCGAATAAACAAACACCAATTCAAGAAGGACAAGTCTGGTAGAGTGAACCTCTAATTACTATCTAGTTCAAAATTTCATTCATATAGATATAAAGCAACAAAAATGAAATAATTAGAACTAGAATGCATATAAAAGGAGAGTCAGAAGAAACGGGTGTTTTTTAGAATACTCCTTGCTCTGTTTGCCTAAAAAAAACATGCGTTTCCCGTGACTCACCTTATATACAGTGCCACGCAAAAGTATTCGATACATTACATTTTTTAATAACTTTAATTAGAGTTCAACATTTGACCTTAAATTTGGGCAGTATATTCCTATTATTATTCCTACTAATATTTGGGGTAGTAATTACAAAATCAAAGTTTAGAAATTTTATATTTAAGGAAAAATATAAATCAACTAACGAAAAAGTATTGGATACATTGATTTAATATTTGGTTGCATGGCCGTTATTGCGTTTAACAGCTTCCAATCGCTTTCTATAGTTGCACATATGTTTTTTGCAAAGATACGCAGGATTTTACGTCATTCTTAACTTATTTGCAGAGCTGTTCTAGTTGTTGAATATTTTTTGGATTCCTCTAGATGAAAAACACCCCCCATACAATATTCGAACAACCGAAAACATTACCGTTGGAATGATATTCTTTTTGTTATAGTCGGTGCCAGTTTTTATGCCATACATGTTTTTCTTCAAAAGATTTCAATTTTCGTTCCGTCTGACCAGATTACCTTGTTCCAAAATTATTGGGGTTGTTCCCCATATGTTTTAACATAATTCAAACGTTACCTTACATGTTTAAGCTTCAATAATGGAAATTTTCTTCGGGACCTTGATACAAAACCTGCACGATTTAGAACTCTACTGCTTGTATCCTTGCTCACATTAATCTCAGCTTCTCTTCTTCACCAAGAATAAGAAAATGATGTTTTGTACCTTTCTGCTCACCCACCTTGATTTTTTTTCGTTTAATTTCCTTGGCCGACCACATCCTGAAAGATTTGCAACAGCATCACCAGGGTTTTAAAACTTTCTAACAACGTTTCCAACTGTACTAAGTGGTAGATTAAGTTGCCTTGATACCCTTTTCCTTCTTTATGCTTATCAATGATTTTTTAAGACTGTCTATTGACAGCTCTGTAGTTTTAGGCACTTTTATAAATGAACTGGTTGCCTTTGAAGGAGTGAACCCAAACTAGAAGAATTTTATAAAATTATTTAAATTTGTTTCCGAAAAATAATTTTTTTCAAATTTATTCAATACTTTTGCGTTTGTTACATCTTATTTGTCCTTAAATATAAACTTTCTAAACTTTCCCCAAAACAGTAAACAAATATATATATATATATATATATATATATATATATATATATATATATATATATATATATATATATATATATATAGTTAGATAGATAGATAGATAGATAGATAGATATTGTTGAGGGAGTTTTATCGAATTCAAAATATTTCGAATCCGATAACCCCCCAACATCATCTAGAATTTTTATTGATCTATTTCGTTCCTAATGAATCTCGCGCTAGACGTCGCATCCCCATTATGTTACTTAGCATCTTCTCTAATCTTCTGATGAGAAACATTAGGTTTCGAAATGCCTTGGCATAAAGAGTCCCTTCTATCCCCCAACTAATTGTTTGTATTCGATTATTGAATACATGAACCAATCAATATTTACAATTATATATTTTTGTGACTTCATTTCCCATCCCTATCGTTCTCTTCTCTCTCTCGCACTCTCTCTCCCTGTATATATATATATATATATATATATATATATATATATATATATATATATATGTACTGATTTTTCTGACAGGATATCATATATGTGCATATATATAGAATCATACAGGAAAACCTGACAATGCTTGCATCAAAAGTGAGCACTCTGTTTTTTGATTGAAAATCTAAACGCAGAAAAGTTACGATAAAAGAATAGATAAAACGAATGACCTGATGTGCTCCAGAATGCATTTTACTACATATTCACCACCAGTTTTACCGGCTCTTTTTTGATGCCTCAGTCGTCATAATCCGAAGCTCACTTTGTCACTCACATCTCAGTCGTCAGTCTTTAATCGACAAAACAATCTCCTAACTATGATGACGTCAACTGTATCGGCTACGTAACACTTCAATATAAATACATATTAGTCCTCGCGCGAAAGAGCAGGACACAAAATGTTTTGAATAATAATAATAGAATAACAATAACAAAGACTTTCGCTGGCGATGACTACTATTTAGCGTAACCAGTTATACAGTCCTTTTAAAATTTTCATCTCTATTTTTCTCGTTATCTACTGAATATTTTTAATGAAACCTATATGAAATATGTTCCTTATTAAATTGTAAAGATTGTCTATTCTGAACCAAGTTTTTAAAAAATTAATCTAAAAAATTAATTTTAAAGTTTTTGTTAAAAAAATTCATATTTTCTAATTAATCAGACGTGTATTACAAAGAGGGAGTTGTATAAAAGAGGTGTGGTGTGAGGAGAAATACAAACTGTAACAGAGAGAATATTCAGACTTGTAATAATACAAAGAGGGTGTTGGAAAAATGAGTTGTGGTGTGAGGAAAAATACAAACTGAAATAGAGAGTAGGTGAGTTTTTTTAAATACATGCAAAACAACATTCATTTTTTTAAAAATCCAAATTAATAAATAAAATAAAATATCATCTTAAAAAGATACGATACAAGTTAGAAAAGCATTTCATCCAAGACATGAAAATTGTTAAACAAAATGTTTTTACTGTAGGCTTTAAAATATAGGTACAAGATTCAATTTGAAATTTATTTATCTTCAAAGTGCACTTTTATATATTTTACAAAGTAAGATATTAAATTTGTATACCTTACTTTGTAAAATTTATAAAAATACACTGTGAAGATAAATAAATTTCAATCTTAATCTTGTACCTTTACTTTTAAAGCCTATAGTAAAAACATTTTGTTTAAGAATGTTCATGCCTTGGATTATATGCTTTTCTAACTTGTATATATATATATATATATATATATATATATATATATATATATATATATATATATACATATATATTTTGTTTGCATGTATATATATATATATATAGAGAGAGAGAGAGAGAGAGATAGATAAAAAGAGAAACATGTATATGTCTCTCTTTCCGTATATATATATATATATATATGTATATATATATATATATATATATATATATATAAAATAAAATAAAATTACAATTAAATTTACCAAAATGATCCAAGATGGTAAAATTAAAGTATATTATAAATATTAAAGAATTAATATTTATAAAATTATCTCATCCAGATGTAAAAACTCGATAAAACCAAATAGGAAATAGAGCTTATAATATGAGCAAACAGTTAATACAATATGTTATGTGACGGAAGTAGAGCGAAAAGCATATTTTATTTTTCTTTTATTAATATTATTGGAATCTTTTCTTTATTCCTTGTACACATTTTTGTGAATTATTCCATGAATTTCTGCCTTTGGATTATTATGGACCATCTTCTTCCAATTACGGGATTTCCTTGGATTTTAATTGTACAAATGGAAATTCTTTTAACTTTCTTGAAGTTTTACATTTGGATTTTACCGTCACTGGATTTTTTATCTTCCACCAGACTATCCATTCATGTGTAATCACCTTTTTCTTCAACATATTACCTCTGCTTCACTTTTTTTGTTTTCAAGTAAGATCTTTGACTTACTTATTGTTTCCTCAAATACTTCTGCATGCAAAATCCGATCTCGCATTTTGCTAATTCCTACCCTCTAATGAGAAGGAATGTATTTCTTCGAAACTCCGCGGATTAAGGACTATCAATTTATATAGTGTTTCCTTTTCAGATTAAATATGTTTTTAACTCATTTCAAAGAGTTTTAACATATTTTATTAACTGTTTGCTCATATATATATATATATATATATATATATATATATATATATATAAATCCGTAATCCTGTCTGTTGGTTTGTTTGTTCACAATTTGATTAATATATACAAAAGTTTCCTTACTTTACTCTTTCATTTATTTCTCTATATAGTTTCATTCTTGGAAACTAGATACAATAAAAAGATTATGTCATTTGCATATGAAATTAAGAAAAATCGATTTTATTAAATAGCGGTATCTTAATTAATGTTTCTAGCGAGAGAATTGTTTTCTAGTGTTTTATTTAAATTTTTTTTAATACATTTTAAACAATAATTATATCGATAATATTTATTTTTTGGGGAATTATTATTTCAACATCGAATTTTTAAAAAACTTTTAGCGTTATTTGCCCCTTAGAATCTTCCGATCATTTCATTTGTTTGTTGTTATTATTCTTTAAACAGCTATACAGAAATCGCAAATTTTACTATGTGACCCATCGTTGTTTAATACCTTAAAAAATAGCATCTACTGCCCCCCTCTGAATTCCACAATTTACACTTTTCTTTCTTTTTTTTTCACGTTAATCTCATCGATTATAAACTTTAATTTCTAATTAAAAAAGGTACATTTTTACGACGTGACTCAGCGTCTTTTAACCCCTAAAAATATTAGCACCTACTTTTTTGGGGCCCTAATACGTTTAAATAATCTTTATAAATAATATGAAAGAAGTAATTTCGAAAAAAAGAAAATTAACATTTTAAAGTGGGGGATCACTTTTCTATATAAATTTAACCTAAAAATGAACACCCATTTTATGCCACAAAGCATTCAACGAGATATATCATCTCTACCATTTTTTTTTGTTTAATTTAGCGATCGAGATGGATGGGGCAAAACATGACAAATACATTTTTTTTTGTTTGGTGGGCGTGGGAATTACATTTGAAACATAAAATAATTATAAATTTAATTAATTTTTATGACAACATTCTGTACTTTCACCTTACACTTTTATAAACAAAATGAACCCCAGGATATGACAAATCCATTTTTGTTATTTTGGAGGAAGATTACATTAGAAGCATAAAATGATGAAACATTTAATTTAATTGTTTTGAAATTAATTGTTGATTTTTTTTTTAGGAGTTCTATCTACTTGGTTATTTTTTATTTATTTATTTATTTTTGCGATCACGCGGGCATTCGCTGTTATCTTTAGTGAAACAAAACTTCTAATGATTTATTTTTAATTATTTATTTTTAGGGTGGGTATTTATAGTACTCAATATCCGGAAAATAGTGTGCTTCTATCTGTATCCATTCTGCCGAAATATCTGGTGAAGAGGGTATCAGGTACTTCTTCTTTTAAGGTACGATTAAATTTACATGTTTTTATCCGTTCTTTTATTTATGGAATTGTTGTGAGGGTATCCATGTTACCCATGATGAAAATGATTAGTGTAGCGGGTGTTTTCTAAACGGAACTGTATGTAAACCCAGGCAACGCTGGGTACTCATTATATATATATATATATATATATATATATATATATATATATATATATATATATATATATATACTCATTCTATATATATATATATACTCATTCCATGTATATATATATATATATATATATATATATATATATATATATATATATATATATATATATATATATATATATGATAATCCGAAGCCTATATATATATGCATACATGCAGGGAGTAAATCACAATGACAGCGAGAAAAAGAGATAAGTTCTTCAAGAAAGAGGGCTAGAGAATAGAAGGAAAAAAGCGAGAGATAGATATGATTTATAGCATGTCCTAATGATAGAATCATAACAAAATAGAAGCCTATTTAATTAATCATTGTTATTATGAAGTACCCGAATTAATGTCGTTTCTACAAATGTTTGTTTACGTACGCACGACTTTGAGGAACTTAAAAATCTTTTAGACATTCCAGTGTGTTTAAAAGTACCGTAACAACTAAAACGGAGAAATAATTCCACATCAATATAATGTCCAATAAGTTTCATCCAATCAATAATTCTTACAAAGACTTCAAAGGGATCGTTATTCCCTAGAAGAAAATCACCATTATGGCTGGACAAATTATAAACATATTCGAATTATGATAAAAGCCGATAGACTTAATTAGTAATTACTCTGCATAAACGAATGTACAAATGATGCTCGTGTTTGTAAACATTACACATGTTTATTTTAAATAATAAGCGAACACAATAAACATGATAATAAAGTATGATGTTTAAAAAATCAATGCCGTAAAATTATTAGAAAGAGATAAGGCGCATTCTTATCTTACGTTCATTCAGTATACGCGTTCATCGATTTCAAATGTTTCTCTTTAGAGTGAATATGTGTTCAAACAATAGAGGAAGTTGCAAAACGATGCTATACCGAATCTACAGGAAATCACCATCATCGTAATGTATGAATTCGTAGATTCTATAATTGACGTGGAAGCAAAGGACGACCAAGATCCACGTACATCAAGCAAATAGCACACGGCATCAACTGTGAACCTGAAGATCTGAGGCAGCTGATGGAAGACAGGAAACTCTCGAAAGGAAGAGTCACATTGGTCCGAGCAAGGAGCCCGTCATGATTATGATGATGATAATTGACATTTTTTTCTCTGATATTTTTTAGTCTGGATTCTTTCTAAAAAGACATCGGGTATTACGGAAGATAACTACGTGAAGATTGCGAACGTCTTAAGTAAAAGTTATTTTCTGTGAACAGAACTGGATTCGAACTCGCGACACCCAGCTCGGCAGTCCATGTCGCTAATCACTAGAACACCGTAACGTTCCTATTCCACATGTTTAAGAGGATGACATTTATGACATAATAATGTCGGAACATATTTTCCAGATTTATCACAGAAGTAAGTAATGTTGCAGCAAGCCAATGCAGAGGTATGTAACCATTTGGGAATCCCACGTGCTGTGTGATCTCTCCGTTTACATCTTTTTGCTCGTCCTCTGGATTTCTGCTTACTACATGTTGTGACGTAAAGATTCCAATACTCCCGTCCTTACATACACACACATACACACCCACACATAAACTATACATTTTCCCACCTAATTTGCTCCCTATACACCGGGCTTCACTTTCTAATTTCCTGTGTATGAACGGCAATATACCTTGTTTGGGGATAACATTATAACAAAATGTAGTTTTATTTTTATTATTGAAATCTTTTGAGATCAGCAATTTACGTATTCATTTATTTATTTGCGGCTCATCTAGTTGGTTTTTCACAATGTTACAGTTGTTACAGTTAACCACCTAACGAAGGTAAGAGGAATAGTTGGCAGAAACTTTGCTAATCAACAACTAGATAGAGAATAATAATCTGTGATTAAATAAATGTATAAAACGATCATCTCAAAAGGATTCCAATTATAAAAATAATATAACATTCGATACGGACACAATGATGGAATACTAGATCAAAAATAAAAAATTGGATAGATAACCAAAAATCCAACCTTGATTGGCCTTCGCGACTCATGGTGCAGTTGTTAGAGACTTGAGTCCCTGCGGTTCTAGGTAAGCGTTTTTTTTTTAACATTGCGGTTTCAATTCTATCAAAAGCAGGCCAAAATGCGATGAGACGACAAAAACTATGGTAGGCAGTAATCATTGAGGATACAGTTAATGACGCAGCATTCTTATCCCATCGCGGTTAACACCTGACGAAGGCAAGAAGAATAGTTGGGCGAAACGTTTTCAAAAAACAACTAGAAGAGAAGGGCAATTGTTCGCAAATAAATAAATGAATATAAAAACATAGTTTTCATTCAAATGCTTACTCTGATCAGCAGAGACTGATTGCTGAGTAGACCCAGGCTTTTTTAGCACTGTATGGACGCAGCTATAAAATGTCGCATTATTTTCGATCAATAATAAAAAAACAAAAAAAACAATGTATATCACATTCTTGCAAGTCTTAAGCGTAATACATTTCCATCGGCTTTTGAATACATAAGAAACACAAAGACATGTCTGGCTAGAATAAAATGCGAAAAATATATTATTTAGAAAAGAGATATATAATTAATTAATAATTATTATCTCTTTTGTGCTAATGAAAAGTGCGTGATTCGGAGCTGATACCCGTTTTTATTAATGACACTTGTTAATAAGCAATTTGAACATATCAGAACGCAATATTGGGAATAATTACGTGCGGTCTTATTAAACAGAGCACGATAGCCTTTTGCTGTTTCAGATCTAATGGAATCACTCTTCTTTTATTTTGTGTAATCATATATTGTTTATGTCGTTGTAATAATTGGTTCCCATTGAGATGCGTCCAAGAATCATTATAAGTCGCTCGGTGCGTCATTCTGTCGGGCAGGTATTTGTTTGAAATAGTGGTTGGGCAGTAAATCGGAATCGGAACAAAAACATCAGGAAAACTGCAACTTTTGGGGAGTATCCGAATCGAAACAATTTATACTTAATAAAGATTCCAAAGAACGGCGTTATATGGATCACTTTATTTATATTAGGTTTAAAATAATAGTGCGACGATTAATCGAAAAAAAGATCAGAACTTTTAGAGTATCGGAATAAAATATGACAAAAACCTAATTACCACTTTCAAAATTGTTTTTTTTTTTGTTTATTTTAAACGTACTTTTTCCTTTCTGATAGTATGGATGAAATCATAAATACTTGCTGATTCCAAATCTAGCACTAAAAGAAAACAAATATACCTCATTAGAATGAATGTAGGTAACAAAATGACACCGTGAAATGACCAAGTAAAATGTGCATATGTAATTACAGTACAAGTGGATTAACAAGACAATGGCACTAGTTGAAATATAAGTTAAAACCCGAAAAATTTATAAAATTCTTGGATATTATAAATGAAGGGAAAAGATTAAGCTAATCAAATTAAAAAATATACATAGAAACAAAATTTGTTGAGGGTGAAAAAGACTTATCTTGCTTAGCAGAAAAGTTCAATATATTGTGGGAAATATCAATGATTTCATCCTCATCAAGGTATTTATTCTTCAGGACCATGATAGTCACTCAGTAATCTTTCATACAAGTAGTTGTCGGTGGGAAAATGTCCAAAATTTAAAGTATCAATTTTGGAATGCCTCAAGAATGCAGCCTGGGTCCAACTTAAATAATAAAGTAGATAATAATTGTCCGCTAAAGCACACTTCTCCGGTTAAAAGGCATCTATTTAGAATCGGAATCGAGTTTTGTATCAGATTCAATAACTAAAGATAAAATGAGGAACTGTATTAAAATAAGACCACATATAAAATCGCTGATATCACTAGTTTGAAATACTGTTTTGAAATATGTGCAAGAGATACGATCAGCTTCAGTAGAATTTTAATGAAATTTATCGAATAGAAGGAACGTTGCAAGCGACTATGCCAACGATGGAGTGTTTGAGTGAGATTTGGGGACCTTTGGAGAGTGTGGCTCGATTCGACACTGATCGCGACGTTTTCATAATTAGTTTCTGTGCTGAAAATACCCGATCAAACCACGCTAACTTCTGACTGATACGAAGCTCTGTAATTAGGTCTAGTCGACCATCGTATGCTTAGCGGTCTTTCATGCTCAACTTTTAAATAGCATTCTAACATATTTAATAGACGCATTCTAATAATTAACGCTACCTCATTCATATTAAATATTTCGTCAATCATATCCAATAGTAGTTAACTAAAACATAACGTGGAGTGTCACAATTGAGTTTGGGTTTGGTTGTGTGAACCAGAAAATAAGTAGATTTGCTTAATCCGTTAAATTTTATGAAGAAATTCATAGTTTTTTTTTAGTTATTATTCAAGCGAACTTCTATAATTTCATTTTACTACTCTCCTACGCGTGTTTCACAAAATACAACGAAATGTATTGTGCTAATTTTTAAAGGCCGTCCAATGTAAATAAAATAAAGCCAGGGAATTTACAAACCGTACTTTTCACATCTGTCGATAAACTTTACAAATAGATTTCCATCATCGCAACAGCCAGTTACTATTGAATTCTACTTGGCGATGACTATTATTTCTTACCGCGATGTTGGTAGAAATACGCCTCCTCGATATCTCAGTCGTCTTTGTACTCATCCAGTGGAAGCTTGGCAAGTGCTCTCTCTCCTCGGCTTTTCAGCGTCTTCGACCCTTCACGACTATATTGCTTGGTGCGACACTACCTTTGTTTTTGTGAGATGTAGTTAACTTAAAATTTGCAGCTTCAGTTTCTCTGTAATTATGCATTCCTCTGTTCGTTGTTGTCTTACTTCTGTCACGATGTTAGGAAAGAGTTTATAGCTCGTCTCAGCATTTCATGGTTCCTAAGAATTTAAGCCATTTTCATAATTTCTATTCGTCGTATCCTCACAACCTTCAACCTGAGTCCAATTCTTTTTTTCATATTTTTAGGGACTGTTCCTAGTGTTCCTAAAATTATTGCTATTATGTCCACTTGCTTCATCTTCCATATTCTTCAGTTCTTTTACTAATTGTGTGTATTTGCTTCGCCTTTCTTTCTCTTAGATAATTACCTTCTAAACGTCTACGACAGCGAAATTTACGATCTAGCAGGATTTTCCTTCTTATTACGTAGTATGACATTCGGTATATTTGCTTTGATGGGTTTATTCGTATGTATGTCGGTTGGATATTTGGCAGTTGATCCCAAGAAGAGTGGCATTCAATGGGTTTCACACACGCAGATCGATTCCATGTAAGGAATATTAGGAGTTCCACCATTGTCTATTGGAATGCAGAATATAACCGGAAATATGTGTGATTACATCAGTCAAAAGCTCGACACAATAGACAGTGGGAAATATTAAACTTTCCAAGATGAACGCATTTTTATATAAATCGACACAATAAAATCGAGCAACAATCGGTCGCATAGCAAGAACTAGCTGACACATTTTCTTCACTGACAAACATCTGCACCACACTCCGCCTCCGCCTTCATTGACGTCAATATCCGTCATAACAAAATCGAAAATGATTAAGAGTGTATAATAAACAAAATATTTTTATAGAACAGTGGTGTTGTGTGTTATTCGCTGTCAGTGTGTACATATCCTAGACCGATAAGAAAAGTCGATTTAGCAATTTTATAGACTGAAAGCACATCTGAACGACCGGCCGCAGCGAATGTTTAACACTTCCATGTGCCATTAGATTTTATTATTTCAATTTTCAAGTATTGCTACCGGTTTGTGTTTATATTATTTTTCTGTGTGTGCAAGATGCTGATGTTTTCAGAGTTCTCATCTGGTGGTTCACATTCTTTTTCTGTCTCGTTTGCTGCATTCACTTATTATTGGCTCACATGGAGCTTTCACACAAGTCAAGAAAAGAGCTGATTGGAAACCTGTGGTGTTCTCCGGAGGCTGAGTGACAACAAGTCTCCCCAGACGTCCAGTTTCATCCACCTCCTTCGATAGCATTTGCAAATTAAATTGCATCATCGCAACAGCCTCTTACCATTGAATTCTCGCCGGCACTGGCCATTGGTTTATATTGTAATTTGAGTGGCACTAAGCCTCCCAAAGTGTCCAGTTCTCTTTGCGCTTGTCCAACCGAGGTCTGGCTGGCGGTCTCTCCTCGGCCTTTCAGTCCTTCTTGGCCCTTCTCAATTCTTTGGTGTCACTTTTTTATTGGGACAAGCGGTGGTGAAACTATAGGGGGTGCATGATAGGAGTGTAGAACTTGTAGATATGCGGCTTCAGTGTTCTTCCTTCCCTATAACGCTTATTCGTTATATTGTCTTCTATTATTTTCTGCATTCAGGAGGTTTCCTTTTTATTATTATTATTATTGTTATTATTATTATTATTATTATTATTATTATTATTATTATTATTATTATGATCATCATCATCATCATTATTATTATTATTATCATTATTATTACTATTACTATTACTATTATTATTATCATCATCATCATCATCATCATCATCATCATCATCATCATCATCATCATTATTATTATTATTATTATTATTATTATTATTATTATTATTATTATTATTATTATTATTATTGTCGTCTCACTCCTTGGGAATTCTCACAGAGATCATCATAAGAAATTGTTCACTTACAACAACCGGTGATATGTCTTGAAGTCTGGCTGACCAACATTTCTCTGAGGGGGTGTCCTTTGGAGTCAAAGTGACAAATATCTCTCCTAGTTTTTAGTACTCTCCACCCTTTGCGATAAAATTTACAAATGAATTTGCGTTATCACCACTGCCATAAACCATTGATTTCTCGTTGTCAGCGACGATTAGACTTTACTGGAATTTAGGAGACAATAAACATCTCCAAGACCTTAGCCTTCTTTGCTCGTATCTTGCGTAGGTCTATCTGGTTAGTGTTTTGTCTCCTCAATATTCCATATTCCGGGACTCTTCGACTATTTGTTGTGATGCCAGTTGCGCTGACTCTACGGTTATAATAATAATAATAATAATAATAATAATAATAATAATAATAATGATAATAATAATAATTAATGTCATTATTATTATAATAATGATAATAATAACATTTATTATTATTATTTATTAATATGTTATCATTATTATTGTTGTTGTTGTTGTTGTAATAATTATTGTCATAATAAAATAAAAATAATAATAACAACAACAACAACAACTAAATAAAATACACCAGAAAATATCAATCTAGATATACACACATGCTGATATTTTCAGACACTTTTAAACTTGAAAGTGTTAACTTTCTGGCAACAAAATCTATAAACCTTGTTGATTTGTTGTTATTTATTTGTAGTTTTACTGATTCATTTGTATTCACAACTTGTCTTTTTTATCATTTTAATACTTCGACTTCTTTTCCCCATTTTCAAATAATCCGACAATCTTTGTTTTTTTTTCTTTGTCAAACCTACTGTGATTTATCGCCTAATTTCTTTAAAATTCCTCCTCAAAGTTCCCACTTTTTACAATGGGTGTTCTCAGCAAACTTTACGGATGTATGTCGGTTCCACACTGCCAAAGGCAACGCTTAATCCGCGCATAGCAGCGCGCGTTGCTACGGATTCTAAAACAATCTTTGCACATCACTGTCACAGAAACGGAAAAGCAGAGTCGAAATCTCTTCCATTATCTTGCCTGCCAATCAAATAGTCCCTTACCTACATTCACAAAAGGAAAAAAAAACTTATAGATATCTAAACGGTTTCCACAGTACGGAAAAACCTTCGATTAACGCTTCAAAAAACTCCATTCTAAATAATATTACTTTAAACAAGATTAAATAAAACTAGATGTTGTTATATAATTTATCTATCTCATTCTAAAGGTCTGTGGACTCTTCTAACTTGCTTGCTCGCTTCAATCTTGTCTTAAATTTTCAGGGGATTTCATATGCATATAAGTCGTATTCTTTCCAGTTTATTTGTTTACAATTTGTTTAAAATGTAGAAAGGAAAACTATTTTACAAAGTAATTTTCATACAGAAACATGGGTTCACACAGGCATTCCACCATGATTTCTATATATACTATGTATTCAAAGTAGATTCAACCTAAGTTTGACAAAGTCTCGGGTTTTATTTTCAGCAACCTTGTATTCTGGAGAGTTTTTTTTCCATTTTGGAAAGGTGTAGCGCTAATCCTAGATTTATAGTTAAATGCTTCTCTGCTGACTAGTCATCAACCGTCGCACACATAATAAAACTTGTTTTATTCCGCCAATTAATGTTAATGCACATATAATGTTCTTCGTATTTCGGTTGGGAATAACTTTATCAGGTTAACTATTAACCTTCAAAGTTTATTGACTTTTAAAAAAGGTAAAAGCACACAGTAGGAAGTAAGGTCTCTAGACAGTCAACCCCTTTTTTATATATCGTGATTTGAACGAGGTGTTAAACTTGGTTACTAAAGTTAAGTATTTTCCGATGATATGTTTCGGGACACATTTTGCATATTTTCTAAATCGGATTATTTAGACAGAGGTTAGTCTAATAACGTTTTGGTTGGACGCGCATATGAAAATGCTGAGTGGTGTACAAAGTGGCATCACGGTAGAGACACGCGAAAAATCTATTAAAAGAAAACGTGCACAGACAGACAAAACCGTTCGAGAGAACAAAGGTCAGAGAGATTGAGTACGATCACGTTTTACTTGGGGAAGTACAGGGAAAAAAGGAATCCAGTTATTACTTTTCTTATATTCTTGCGACATAGTCTGCTACAACGTGTTGAGTTCCGACTTTCTACATGTAAACGCATGTAAAAACATTGAGTAACATTAGAGATCTAACCTCAGGCATTCTTTAAGTCAATTTTATTCAAATCGGAAATAATTGTGTCAAACTCAGTAATCCGGATGATTATTTTAACAGGACGCTTTATTTAATGAACATGCATACCATTCCCTTAAGACTTAATTAATTCGTATCTAGATTCTTAGTATAGACGGTGCTATGTATATAAGGTCCAACTTTTTGAGGATTGCCACATTATATTGATTATAATGTTGCAATATTATACGTTGCGACACGGATTTTAAGTAAGACGATGCAGTTAAGCTTAATGAATTTTTGCATCTGCCGCTCCAAAATCTTTAAATGGTTTCTGGAGTCCGCTCTATGTAACACCTCGAACCATTCTATTTTATATCTATCGGCACATCACGGGTTGTCAACCAAATGCTGGCCAATAGCAGAGTCCAAGGCTGCAGAAGAAGGGAGACACCACACCCCGTCCTCCCTGGTCTGATCTTCAATGGAACATGCTGATTTATACGAGCCAAAAGATACAAGGATGTTCCCCCAACATAACCAGCATCGCACTGGCATTTGAATTGATATAAAATATTACTATTTTGGATGTAAGGCAAACAATCCTTGCGAAAAGAAGGGCATGCAGGTCTCATAGTATATACAAAACGCAAGGACACAGAATAAAAGCAGTCATAAATACTTCTGCGAATCTGTTTGGAAAGTCTGTTACTATTTTCCCCAATCCACGGTAATTTTAAATAAACTGGGCATTTCTAAGGTCCGAACTTTTTGGAGTCTGTCTCTATTGCGGTGCGGAAACCTTCTTTGTGCCGGCATAAAGACACATCTAACGCATTGTTTCTCTTTGGGGAACTTTGAATCTTTTCTCCCGTTTTCCCCCTCGTTGTGCCAATATTTTAATCGTGTTTAAACATTAATAAACTTTATTTTGGTGTTCCCGTAATTTTTGGCACATTAAATAGTTACCCATCAGAACTCTTTACTTTCGACATAGTATTATTATTTTTTCGCTATCGATTTTCTCCTGATGAGATGATAGCTGAAATAGCTCTCGAGAGACTTCCGCGCATTATATTTAAAACTGTATTCAAATTCTGTACCTCTAAACATTTATATATATATATATATATATATATATATATATATATGGGTTGAGCACTTTGTATATATGTATATATATATATATATATATATATATATATATATATATATATATATATATATATATGTGTGTGTGTGTATATCCCAGTTAGCTTATCTACGTGCATTACACAAGTTTCGTATTTTCGTATTTTTCTACATCGATTGCTTTCAAAAGATTTACCGACGAATGTATACATCAATGGTTCCGCATATACATGTATACATACAAAAAATACCTATGAATATTGCGACGTGGAATGTTCGTACACACTTGGACTAAAATAATCTAAACGGACCAGAAAGATTCACTGAACTCATTGCAAGCAAACTCGTCCGGTACAATATTGATATTGCTGCTCTATGTTAAACAAGTCTGGCAGGTGGAGGTAAAATTACTGAAAGAGGTCAGGGCTACACCTTGTTTTGGAGGGGCAGAGGACCTGAGGCGAAGTGTGATGCAGTAGTTAGTTTTGCCATGAAAAACGCGCTTGTGAGTAAACTGGCTGGCCCTCTAAAAGGAGTGAATGACCTTCTAATGAAACTGAGACTCCTTCTCTCAAATGGAAAGAACTTTGCTACTCTTGTCAGTGCATACGCTTCTACGCTGACAAGCCCTGGTGGCATCAAGGGCAAGTTTTACGAAAACCTGAATAACACCATAGGTGCAACACCAAATCCAGACAAACTATTCATACTTGTTGATTTTAATGCACGAGTAGGCTGTGGCAATGCAATATTGGAATGTGTTATAGGAAAATGATATTGCACAATGTAATATCAATGGTCTTCTCCTTCAAACCTACTCTGAGCATTACCTGCTGATAACAAACATCATGTTCACCTCCCTATTTGCAAAAGGACATCACTGACAGCTAATTGATTATATCATCATCAGGGAACAGGACAGGTGAAGTATACGTATCACTAGGGCTGGGTATGCATCCGAGTGCTGAACAGGCTACCATCTCATAGTGGCTAAGCTCAATCTGTATATCCAAGCAAAGAGAAGACCTCAAGGAAAGAGAGCTCCAAAACAATTTAATATAAACATTTGAAAATAAAAACTGTCCAGAAATCCTTCTCTGAAACGCTGTCAGAGTGCCGTGAACCTGACTGAATAGACAACCGAGGTGTGAAAACAGCATGGAAGACAATCCGCGAGACAGTTTACAACACATCCATGGAGTGTCTAGGGGCAGTCTCCAGGAAACAGAAGGACTGGTTTAATGAGAACTGCTTGGAGATTACCCAGTTGCTAGAGAGAAAGCATTCTGCATACAAAGTCCATATTGAAGATCCATCCTCCAAATTAAAGGACATATAGACGAGTTTGCATAGTAACGTTTAGTTGAAGCTCAGACACATTCATGATTCTTAGCTAAGCAAGAAAGCAGACGAAATTCAAATATATGCAGATATGAACGACATGAATAATTTCTATGATGGTCTCAAGGAAATGTATGGTCTAACTCCATCCAAATCATTACCTCTCCTCAGTGCAGACGGATCCACTCGCCTCACAGACAAAGACGTGATCCTGAGAAGATCGGCGGAGCATTTTAAAAATGTACTAAACCATCAGTGATGAGTCTATCAATTGCCTCCCAAAATTACCGTAAAGGAGGAACTGGTTGAACTCCTAACCCTCGAAGGGACTGAGAAAGCAATCTGCCTGCTGCCCACTGGAAAACCGCCTAGCTCAGATTCTATCTCAGCTGAGATATATAAAGAGGGCGGCGAGACCCTGACTGAAAAACTCCATCAGCTTTTCCACATCATCTGTCAGAAGAGGGTACTTCCCCAAGACTCCATCATACATCTATACGAGCATAAAGGTAACTACCAGGCCTGCCACAATCACCGAAAATATCACTGTTATACATTGCAGGCAAGGTACTGACCAGAGTAATTCTGAACAGGCTCATAGTTTATCTGGAAAAAGACCTCTTGACGGAGAACCAATGTAAATTCTGTAAGGATTGTTGTACTACTGATATGGTGTTTGCCGCCAGGCAGCTCCAAGAAAAGTCCCAAGAACAAAATGTAGACCTTTACTCCACCTATGCTGATCTGAAAAAAGCATTTGACAATGGAAGCAGAGAAGGTATCTGGAGAATAATGGCAAAGTATGGGTGTCCTAGAAAAGTCATTGCCATCATACGTCAGGTTCATAATGGATTGATGGCCAGAGTGCAAGATTGTGGGGAGATCTCTAACCCTTTTAAAGTCACAAATGGAGTGAAACAGTGGTGTCTTTTGGCGTCCACCTTGTTCAGCCTCATGTTCTCTGCGATGCTGACGCATGCCTTCGGATGAACTAATATGAGCATTGGAATCAGGTACGAATTTGACGGATCAATCTTCAACCTCAGGAGGCTACACGCTTAATCTAGGGTTGCATATTGTATTTGCTGATGTGCCCTTAACGCTAGCCCTGAGACAGGCATGTGAACATTTTTTGTCTCACAATAAATACTTAGAAAACTGCTCCGGAAAAACCATATGCATGGCCCAACATTTAAATCGGGGGCAAAGACTCAATGCAGTTGACAAGTTCACCTACCTGGGCAGTACGCTCTTCCGCAATGTAGTCATCCACGATAAAATCAACACCAGAATCGCTAAATCAAGCGCTACGTTTAGCAGACTCCACAAAAATGTATAGGACAGAAGATACATTATCTCTATGACAAAGATCAAAGTCTATAAAGCTGTCATACACCTTACTCTATGGATGTGATTCGTGGACTGTCTAGCAACGGCAGGCTGGAAAATTAAATCACTTCCACACCACCAGACTGACATAGGCTGCCAGTAAAGGATACCAGACATAAAAGTTCCCACTCGTGCTGGACTCCCAAGCATCGCCACTATCCTGATGAAGGTTCAGCGTCGCTGGGCTCGTCATGTAGCCTGCATGTCAGACTACAGGCTACCCAAGAAGCTTCTGTTTGTACAGCTCCAACATAGCAAGCGCTTCCATGGCGACTAAAGAAAACGATTTAAAGACATTCTGAAGGCATCACTCAAGACCTTCAACGTTGATCCGTCATCATGAGAGATAACAGCTTTAGATAGAGCCAAGTGGTGGGCTGCTGTTCATGACGAGGCCTGCAAATATGAAAGCTACCGAAAGGTTACTGTAGTGAAGCACAGAAAGGACAGGAAGGGAAATGTGCCTAAACCCTCGAAATCTGCTATGATTCCTTGTTCCCACTGCAATAGAACGTTTCAAGCAAAGATTGGCCTCATCAGCCATATCCGTACAAACCGATGATTAATCTCGCACCCTACCCTATAGGATGATCAGATGGTCCTCGTCATTTTGACGGACGACCGCACATACATGTATATATACGTATATCTGCGCATTTTTTCTATCAAACAAGTAAAAAAAATAAATTAAACAACCTCAATTATTCTCTTGTTCACTATCTCTACTGCTTTTTCTGTTTAACTTTCTATTTTCTCTCCCTCTATTTCTCTCTCTCCTTTGCTTTCTCTATTTTCAAATTATTTATCGTAATTATTTTACATAACTTTCATATTTCACACAGATAAGAATTAAACGACACCTAATCCGTTATTGTTTATTATTATTATGAAGTTAAATTGGACTACACTATCTCTGCATCATTTACAGAGTGGAGCAATAAAGTTGTCGCTCTAACGAAAACAGCCGTACAGCTTTATTTTCAAACATTTGTTTAAAAAATCAATTTAGCTTACTTAATACTGTACTTGAGCTGACATACATTCAATGTACCGCCCTCAGTCTAAATTACCGTCTCAATACGGGGCCGGAATTGAGATCATGCCTTTCCACAACTGCCGTTGGGAGATCGGCGAATATTCGTCTCATAGGGGCGATCAGGATAGATTTGGTTTCTTGGGAGGTCATATTTTTGATGTTCTCGACGTATGACCAAACGAAATAGTCTAGCCAGTTTAGGTTGGGAAAGACGGTACCAGTGACAGAAGGGTACACTCATTTTGAAGCCAGGCCTGGAATTCTTTGGACATGTTGGCCGGTGTAGAGTCTTGTTGCCACACCCAGAGTCTGCCAGTGGCTATCTGATTGCGACAGAGCATCACCACACTCTTCAGCACCTCATCATTGATGTTGACTTTCAACCAGACTTTGAAGATGTGAAATGGCACGATGCGACCCTCACTAAAGACGATAAGCGTAAAGGGAAACTTCGTTGAGCTGTGCCCTCAGGCTTTGAACCGTTCGGATTGGGATTTTGAGGGTGCTGGCGATGGTTGTGTTGTCATAATATGAACCGATAGGGAACATAAGTTATACAGCGGCGCATGTGACATCTCGCTAGTTGAACATTGTTTACTTTTGTCAACTATACGATAGTCTGCAACAAATAAGGGAATGCAGTTTCATCAAACTGAAATTAAATTATGTCGTCTCTTCTAGAGCGACAATTTTATCGTTCCACCCCGTGTATTATCCAATTCTGTTTCTGTGATAGTTGTATATATTTCTGAGTTGCTACGTATTTCAAATTACATGATAACCAAATCGAAAAAAAAGTAAATGTTTTTCAGTAAACACCAGAATAGTCTTTGGCAGATATTCTTTTTTGCTTTATAATTTTAGAGCAATGTCAACAGTGATTGATAGATATTCGATCGATCAACTTAAAAAAGAATGATCGTAAAACTTTGGTAAATCATGAAAAGAGATTTCAACATTTATAAGAAAAGATCTTCAACGATTTTCTTTGACATTGTCAAAATAGATATTTTGCGAGCTTCTATTTCTGCCTCCGATAATTTCAAGCGCCATTTTGTTCATTTTTTGTAGATGTGTTATATATTTTAGTCAGTTATCAAATAAATTGTAGAACTAAACAAAACGCAATTTGTTTTTTCTCATTTGTCATTTCCAAAACAGTTGAATAACGTTTTTCGAAGAAAGGATTGCAATTTTTTGTTACATTTTCATAGTTTAAATTGTTCTTTGCTTCT